>NW_027397164.1:1466496-1613889 GCF_003265705.2 Callorhinus ursinus
TGTATGGATGTGTGTGTGTGTGTGCATGTACCCTTGGGTCCATGTATGGATGTGCGTGTGTGTGCATGTGTGTGCGTGTACCCCAGGTGTCCATGTATGGATGTGCGTGCATACGTGCCCCAGGTGTCCATGTATGGATGTGTGTGCACGTGCACGCGTGTGCGCGTACCCCAGGTGTCCATGTATGGATGTACGGGTGTCATATCTGTGTACCCAGGGTGCTTGTATATGGATGCGTGTGTGTGTGTGCGTGCATGCCGCACGTCTGTGTGTGGAGGTATGTGTGTGCACCCTCGTCTGCGTGTGGGGCTCATCGTTATGTGGGGCTATGTGTAGCCCGAGATGCTTATTCTGCCAGGCAGGTGTGTGGAGGTGGTGGGGGAGGCGGAGCGTGAAAGGCCAGCCGTGGTGGTGGGGGGGGGCTCAGGCTTCACCCACCAGACTCTCCTGTTCTTGGTCCCCAGTTTAAGAGGCGAGTTCAGGAGTCCACACAGGTGCTGCGGGAGCTGGAGATCTCCCTGAGGACAAACCACATTGGGTGAGCAAGGGCTCAGATTTCCCTCTTGGGGGCCTGGGAGAGCTCTGTCCCCAGGCAGCTCCTGGGGCTTCCCTTTGCTACTCCCCCGTCAGCCCCCAACACCCCCCCACCCCCGCATAGGCCATGTCTGCGGGGCCCCTCTGGGTTGGGGTGTCCAGTACAGCTTCCCTGCCTCTTCTCCTGCCCACCCTCTGTTCACCCCTTGAGGCATGGCAGGGCCTTGGGTCCCACCTGAGCCCCCTAGCACCCTCTAGCCTCACTGGGTCTTCTGAGGTTGGGGCTGGCTGGTGTCTCAGGGGTGGGGTGGGGGATGAGCAGCCCCGGGGCCCTGGCTGTGCCTGTTCTGTGCCCAGTCTGGGCAGGACCTCCCTCCTGGCTGGAACTCAGGGAGCCCTGTGCCCTGCAGGTGGGTGGAGGAGTTCCTCAACGAGGAGAACCGTGGCCTGGATGTGCTCCTCGAGTACCTGGCCTTTGCCCAGTGCTCCGTCACGTAAGCCCCCCGCCCCGGCCTCACGCTGCTTCTCAGAGCCCTGGTCCGTGCTTCCCTGTACCTCATCCTCGCCTCTGGCCACGTCCATGCAGTGCCGCCCCAGCCCACCCTGGGCTCACGCACACCGCACCCGTGCGGTGGGTGATGTCCCTTCCTCAGGGCCTGCATGGACAGGGAGGGATGTGGCCTGGGGTGGCCAGCTGGGACCTGGGCGGCTTACTCTTCTGTTCCATCATTCCCTGGCCCCCTCCTCTGCCCAGCACAGCACCGAGCACAGCCCCTGATCTCCCCTGCACACACCTCTCTCCCCTCAGCGCCCCCCGCCCTGCCCTCAAGGGCCCCTGCAGGGTGGGCTTTCAGCCCCACTCTAACCCCTGCAGGTATGACATGGAGAGTGCAGACAATGGGGTCCCCAGCTCAGAGAAGAGCAAGCCCCTGGAGCAGTCCGTGGAAGATCTCAGCAAGGGGCCGCCCTCGTCCTTGCCTCCCCAGCCCAAGAGCCGCCACCTGACCATCAAGTACGTGGGGCCCCTGGCAGGGTGGCAAGGGTAAGAGAAGATTCACCCCTAGACCCTTGCACCCTGCCAGCCCCGCCCCAGGCCCTTCGGAGTGGTGGGAGGGGTAGCCTGGCATTGCGGGTCACAGAGCCTCGAGCAGGGCTTGAGAGATGGGTGTGTTAAGAAGCCCTCCAGGGATGGGCACCTAGGAACTGGAATCTGGGTGGGTCTGGTTTAAGGAAGGTGTTTCTGGGTTGGTGAGACCTCCCTTGGTCCTCTCTAACCCACTCTTCTTTCCTGTGCGGCCTCCAGGTGCCCCCCCTCTCCCCGGTACGTAGCCACCTGGGGGCAGGTGCATGCCTGGTTGGCTCCCTGGGTGGGGGTGGGGTTCGGTGGGGTGTTCAGCTGACACCCCTGGGTTCACCTGCTGTGGATAGGCCACCCCACCCCAATGCAGGACATCCTGCTGGGAGGCGGGGAGAGGGAAGAAGGCAGCCCTGGGGCCTCATGTGGCCCCCCAGCTTCCATCCTTCCAACTTTGGTCTTAGGGACCTACTTCATATTAAGCCCCAAACTCTCACAATATGTTCCTTTGTTTGCTCATTCATTCACTCATTTAACAAATATTTTTTTAGCATTTCCTATGTATCAGGCATGGTAGCAGGTGCTCAGGAGAGAGAGAGATCACCCTGCCTTTGGGAGCCCTTGGTCTAGAAGGGGACAGTGTTTGACAGGCTATCGTGGAGGTGTGACTGGGAGCTCTGAGAGGGGAGGTGGCTACTTCCCGGGGCATCAGGAAGGTCTTCCAGAAAAGAGAGCGCTGGAACTATGTCTCGCAGATGGGTACGGGCTTTACAGGCAGTGATGGGGACATTCCAGGTGGAAGGAACAGCATGAGCAAAGACTTAGGCACATCTGAGCAATGATGGGAGAAGGACGATGTGGCAGATGGGGGGAGGGGGGAGGGCTTCCCAGTGTTGGAAACGTGATAGAATTGTCAAGAGGCACTGATGTGGAAGTCATGATGGGCAGTTCTGCAACAAGGAAAAAAAAAATCATGTTTTCTAGCAAAGAATTATCAAGGACACTCTTGGCACTTACTATGTATCAGGCACTGTTCTAAGCTCATTTCATAGTCCCAAAAACCCTATCAGGAAGGTACTGTTATTACCATTCCTGTTTTACAAATGAGGAAACTGAGGCACGGGGTGATTAAGTAAACTTGCCTAGTAAGTGGTGGCCAGGGATTTGAACCCAGGCTGTCTGAATTCAGAGTTGGCCTTTCAAGATGGCCGATAAGCCCATGAGGCTGGGAGCGCCACCTTGTGGAGAGCATTCCCGTGGTGATTTCCAAGCTTTGGCTGTCTTCCCTCTATAGGCTGTCTACCCCCACAACACAGCAACCCTTTTTGATGCCAAGTTGCTGTTAAGGGTCTTTGCCTTCCTGGAGCCCCTCCATACCCCCTTGCAGCATGCCAGGCCCAAGGCCTCGGGACCAAGGAAGCCTTCCTGCCTTCCGCTGGCCTCTTTGGTTGGGTGGGTGGGAATCAATTGCCTAATGTTCCAGATGTGCCTTGTCGGGGGGAGGGGTTGTGGGAAGCCAGGTGTAGGACTCTGAGCCCTGCTGCCTCCCCCCTGCTCCACCCAGGCTGACCCCTGCCCACAGCAGGAAGGCCCTGCGGAATTCTCGCATCGTTAGCCAGAAGGATGACGTCCACGTGTGCATCATGTGCTTGCGCGCCATCATGAACTACCAGGTTGGTCAGGGAGCGTGAGGCACTGGGGGGCCCGGGGGAGCTGAGCCTGTTCTCACCGGGGGCTGCCTAAGCCGCTGGGGTTCAGGGACCCACTGTCCCCCCCGCCCCGACCCTGTTCCCCACTGGAGAACCCTGGGGATGGGGGCTGTTGAGGGTCTTGAGGCTGATGAGGCTTGAGGGGAAGCCCAGATTTCTGCCCCTTCCTGGTCAGGTCCCCTGGAGTACCCTGGACATGACTGGGGGCATGGACATGTCTCCTGTGGGGACCTAGGCACCCTCACCAGGGAAGGCTGAACACAGCGCCCTCAGGGACAGCTGCTCTGGGTGATTCTGTTTGGAGGAGTGGCTGGTGCGGCCAGTCCTCCTTCACTTAGCCGGCCGTTGAGGGCTCGCTGTGTCCGAGGTGCTGAATCCTGACACTGGCTTTCGAACCAAGTTATTTAAAAAGAGGGGCCAGGCTCTGGCTGCCACAGAAAAGGCTGTGGTTGGCTCTGAAGAACTTCCCAAGCCTGAGGCCCGTGGGAGACCAGGAGGCAATGGCCCTGCCAGTGCCTGAGGTGTTGGGCAGGCCAGTCTGGCAGTCCTGGGGGTCTGCCTGGAGGAGCTGACCTTTCCTCTCTCGCCAGTCTGGCTTCAGCCTCGTCATGACCCACCCAGCCTGTGTCAATGAGATTGCTCTGAGCCTCAACAACAAGAACCCCAGGTGAGGTCCGGGCCCCTCACCTTTTTCCACATCTAGATTCTCCTGCCCCTTCACCCCTGGCTACTCTGCTCTCCCATTCCCAGGACTGCTGACCAGGCTCATCCCACCCCTACTCCCCATCAGCTGCCCTCCCTGCCCTCCCCCAGCCTGGCCCACCCGCAGCCTTGCTGTGGGGCCTGCTTTCAAGGGGTAAATTGGCCCTCCTGTCCCCAGAACCAAGGCTCTGGTGCTGGAGCTGCTGGCAGCCGTGTGCCTGGTTCGAGGAGGGCATGACATCATCCTGGCGGCCTTTGACAACTTCAAGGAGGTACTGAAGCCCCCCCCTCCCAACAGGTGCTTGCTCTCTGGTGCTGCTTGGAGTCCTGTGGCTTGTAGTTGTGGCCTCCGCTGGGGGCAGCTGGGAGTGTTGGGTAGGCATTTGGGGAGCACAGGGTAGGGATAATCTGGGATGGGGAAGCTTTAAAGGGCAGGTGCCAGGTCATGTGGGGCACTGCCTGGGGCGACAGGGACAACTACGGGGATCTGCTGAACCTCTGACCCTCAGCCTGGCCAGATCCAAACTGGGCTTGGTCCACGCATCTCTGGGTTGCATACATACACCTCTGCTGTGACTCTGGCTGAGTGGGTGCATGAGAATATGACGCACAAGGTGGGGTATGGTCATTCCTTCCCTTAATGACGATTTGTTGAGTGCCTACTATGTGTCAGGCACAGAGTGGGCACTTGGGATGCATCAGTGAGCAAAAGAAACAAAGAAGGCAGGGGAGGACAGATAATAAACAGTATACTAAATGAGCAGATTATATAATGTGTCTGAAAACGGTGGACACTCTGAGGAACAAGAGCAGGCTGCCAGAGGGGCAGGAGGAACGGGTCGCAGGGTGGACAGGGAGGCCTCACAGAGATGGTGAAGCTTGAGCAAAGCTGTGAGGGAAGTGAGAGGCTTGGTGTGGTGGCGATCTCGAGTAAGAGCACACTAGGCACACGGAACTGCAGGTGCAAAGGCCCTGAGGTGGGAAAGTGCCAGGACACCAGTGTGGCCAGGGCAGTAAGTGAAGGGAGGGCTGGGGGAGATGGAGAGGGAGGGGAGGTTTTGAGCAGAAGAGTGACGTGGCCTGACTTCGATTTAGCTGGGAGGAGCCCGTAGAAGCACAAGGGTGGTGGCTGGAAATGGCTTGGGAGGTGTGTCACTGGGGCCCTCATGACAGCCATTCTCCCCACCCAGGTGTGTGGGGAGCAGCACCGCTTCGAAAAGCTGATGGAATATTTCCAGAAAGAGGACAGCAACATCGACTTCATGGTGAGCTCGGGAGCCCAGGCTGGGCCTGGCCGTCCTGGCCACCCTCGGTGTAAGGAGCAGCCCGGGGGCCGGGGTCTCCAGCTTCTGGGCTCTGCTCCTGCAAAGTATGAGGACTGAGTGGCTGGTGGGGGAGGGGTGGATGTCAGAGACAGGGAAGCTGGAGGGAGGGAACCTGGGGAAAAAATACGGGTAGGGCCAAAGCTGGGTTAGCTGAGTGAGAAATGGGGAAAAGGAGAGACTTGGGAGTAAATGGGGGACAGAAGGCACTGAGCACCCCCACCCAGAGGGTCACAGACCTGCTTGTGGGCTCTGCTTCCCAGGTGGCCTGCATGCAGTTCATCAACATCGTGGTACACTCCGTGGAGAACATGAACTTCCGTGTCTTCCTGCAATATGAGTTCACGCACCTGGGCCTGGACTTGTACTTGGAGGTGAGCCCTGCGTCCCCCGCTGGGACTTAACCACTCACCAGCTGCAGAGTGTGGCTCTGTGCTTAGCAGCATGGGTGTTGAGGTCAAGCAGATCTGGTTCAAATCCCGACTCTGCTCCTTCCAAGCCCATGTGACTTTGGATAGGTTTCTTCTGAGTCTCATCTGTAAAACGAGAGAATCATAAAGGTAATAATGACTCTAAATAGAATGAGGCAGAACGTTTTCTGCCACCTTATAGGCACGTGGTCCATGGAGCTATTATCACAGGCACCGGAACAGGCTCTGGGTGGCCCTGGGTCTGTCTGGCTCTGGGAGCATCAGCCTCAGACAGCTCTGACTCAAGCGCATAATGGGGAGCACGGAGATATTGGGCCAAAGTGGGAGCTGGCTAGTGTTGGATGGGTCCAGGTCCTAGAGGCATTCCTTGCCCTGGGGAAGGTAGGCAGAGGGGCTTGGCACTTCCTGGTCCAGCCTTTGCAGAGAAGCTGCAGGTTCCCCGATTCCTTTGGGAGGCTTCTTGGAGGAGCAGGGCCTTTGGGATTGGATTTCTGAAAGCCAAAAGGTGAAAAGCTGGTGGGGGTGATATATCCATACAGGGGAATATTATTCAGCCATATAAGGGAATGAAGTACTGACGCATGCTACCACATGGAGGAACCTTAAAACCATTATGCTAAGTGAAAGAAGCCAGACACAAAAGCCCAAATACTGTTATGATTCCTTTATATGAATGTCCAGAAGAGATAAGTCCACAGGGGCAGAAGGTCGATGGGTAGTTGCCAGCGGTCAGGGGGGGAGTGTATAGGGACTGACTGCTAACAGGTACAGGGGTTCTTCTGGGGTGATGAAAATGTTCTGGAACTAGACAGTGGTGATGATTGCACAACCCTGTGAATATACGAAAAACTACTGAATTATATGCTTTAAAATAATGAATTTTATGGTCTGTCAATTATATCTCAATAAAAAAAAAAAGCAGGCTAGGGCTCAGGCCCCTCCCTCTAGACCCTAGGGGTGATGGGGGGGTGGTCCTCGAAAGACCCCTCGCCTCGGGCCTCACCCTGCTCTCTCTGTCTGGGGGACAGAGGCTCCGGCACACGGAGAGCGACAAGCTGCTCGTGCAGATTCAAGCATACTTGGACAATGTTTTTGATGTGGGTGCGCTGCTGGAGGACACTGAGACCAAGAACGCTGTGCTGGAGCACATGGAGGAGCTGCAGGAGCAGGTGGCCCTGGTGAGAGCCGCTCCCGGACTCGGCCCAGCACATAGGAGGCCCCCAGGGCCTCACACTGGCATCAGGCATTGGTTTTAGGTGTGAGTAGCGGGTGGCTGTCTGCCTGGCCCCTGACTTGGACCTGAATCCAAATCTCGCATCCTGTGCCTTCTTTCTCAATGAGCGTTCACTGGGTTCCTACCCTGCGGGACCTCTGAGGAAGGCAGGCCGCTCCTCTCCCCGCGCTCGGAGCCCACACCCTGGCTTGGGTGGAACTGGGTGCCTGGCGCCCGTCCTGGCCCAGTCTCTCTCCACCCACCTCCCTCCTCAGGGGTGCCTTGGTTTCTCCTCCCGAGAGAACGGTAGTACCCTCAGGATCTCACCTACTTGGGTTCAAGGGCCAGGCTCAGCCCACCCGCCAGGCACCGGGCCCTACGCACGTCCGGAAGCCTCCCCCAGCCCTGCAGGCAGGCGTGCCTGCTGCCGCCCCCTCAGCGGCGGCGGCGCCAGTGCCCAGCGGCGGGTGGGGACTCACCATGAGCTGTGCCACAGCTGACAGAGAAGCTTCGGGACGCGGAGAACGAATCCATGGCCAAGATTGCCGAGCTGGAAAAGCAGCTAAGCCAGGCTCGAAAGGAGTTGGAGACCCTGCGGGTGAGGTTGGGGGCGGAGGGGGCCGGGCCAGGGGCGGGCTGGGCTCCCAAGAACTGGCTCGGTGGGGCTTCTGGGCTTGGCACTTCCTCTACCCGGGCAAGAGGGTGGGGGTTCTGTGCCAGGCCTGCTGGGAGGCACTGACCTCTCCACCCCCCGCCCCCCCCGCCTCGGGCTCACAGGAGCGCTTCAGCGAGTCGACCTCCATGGGCGCCTCCAGGCGTCCTCCTGAGCCTGAGAAAGTGCCTACCTCCGTCCCGGCGGCGCGGCCCTCGGCCCTAGAGCTGAAGGTGGAGGAGCTGGAGGAGAAGGGGTTAATCCGTATCGTACGGGGGCCCGGGGATGCTGTCTCCATCGAGATCCTTCCGGTCGCTGTGGCAACTCCGAGCGGCAGTGACGCCCCGACTCCTCCGGGAGTGCTCACCGACTCACCCAGCGCAGGTGCGCAGGAGCTTCGGGCTGGGTGGGGTGGGCGTGGGGGAACCCGGGTCTGGAAGGAGAGTGGGGAGACGTAGGTTCGGGGTTGTGGGCGTGGCTCAGGTGGTTGCGGGAGGGTAGACGGGGACCCAGTGCGCATGCGTAGGGAGGGGAGGCAGAGGCCAGAGCGCTTAGGTCCACAACTTGGTACTCCCCCTCCTTCTGCCCATCTTGGGTTCTCGGTTCTCTCTCGGCGCAGATCTCCCACCTGCGGCAGAGCCTGCTCCTGGAGCAGCACCCCCACCGTCGCCTCCACCACCCCCACTTCCCGGCCTCCCCAACCAGCAGGAAGCCCCGCCCCCGGCACCCCCACTGTCCTCACCCCTCCCTGGCAGCTCAGTGCCCCCGCCCCCACCGCCGCTGCCTGGAGACTTGCCGCCCCCACCCCCGCCCCCACCGCTGCCTCCCGGCACAGATGGACCCGTGCCTCCGCCGCCTCCACCGCCTCCAGGAGGTCCCTCTGGAGGGTCCGGCCCTGAGATGGGCCCAGGTGAGTGGACCGCCCAGGGCTGGGGGGAGATACGGAGGTGCCCCGACCTCAGTGTCCTCCAGGACCCTGTGTATGGGGGCCTCCTATTTCCTTCTGCCTGTCCTGTCAGGCCTCTCTCTGGGCCCTGGGTCCCGCCAACGACCCCACCCTCACCTCCCCAGCGCTCACCACTCTCTCCCTGTCCCAGGAGTGAAGGCCAAGAAACCCATACAGACCAAGTTCAGAATGCCACTCTTAAACTGGGTGGCCCTGAAACCCAACCAGATCACTGGCACTGTCTTCACTGAGCTCAATGACGAGAAGGTGCTGCAGGTGAGTGTGGCCCTGCCTTGCTTCCAGTGTGGGCACCAGGGGAGAGGGCACTTGCCTGGATCATGCTAGGGCATCTCCTCCACCCCATTGTACGGATGAGGGCATGGAGGCCCAGGGATGGGTGTTAAGCTACGTGGATTGTTAAGATACATTTTATTAGTGTATCTGATAGGCAGTATGTCCGGACTCCCCTGGAGGCTTTCCCCTCCCTCATTGTAGAGGGCACATCTAGCCTCCTGTCTGGCCTCTCTCTCCTTCTTTTAAGCTTCTTTTCCACCACCCCCACAGGCAACCAGGGTTTCAACTCTCTCTCTTTTTTTTTTTTTTTTTAAGAGAGAGCAGGGTGAAGTGCAGGGTGGAGTGCAGGGGTGGGGCAGAGGGAGAGGGAGAGAGAGAGTCCCAAGCCGACTCCAAGCTCAGCGAGGAGCCCAGTGTGCGGTTCAGTCTCACAACCATGAGATCATGACCTGAGCCAAAATCAAGAGTCAGATGCTCAACGAACGGAGACACCCAGGCACCTCTAGCCCTTCTAATTCTACTTTTAGTTTTCCAAAAGAGATGTGTTCTCTTGCCTCCAGGCCATTGCTCATGCTGTTCCTTCTGCCTGGAATGCCCTTTCCCCTTTTTACCCCCAGCCAATTCAGCTTTGCCTTCAGCTGTAAGGGCTTGGAGTCTGGGTCCCCAGTGTTGGGTACTGCTCTTCCTCCTCGACACTGTCTGCACTTCCCCTGTATCCCCCATCAGGGCTTGTGGTCAAGCCAGGTTACTGGTTTCTCTCTCTGCTGGTGGTGTGGTCAGAGCTGGATAGCTGGTTCAGCCAGGAATATATCAGACCCCAGCCCGCCCAGCCCCACCTCCTCTCCCTGTGCCCTCAGGAGCTAGACATGAGTGACTTTGAGGAGCAGTTCAAGACTAAGTCCCAAGGTCCCAGCCTGGACCTCAGTGCTCTCAAGGGTAAGGCAGCCCAGAAGGCCCCCAGCAAGGCCACCCTCATCGAGGCCAACCGGGCCAAGAACCTGGCGATCACCTTGCGCAAGGGCAACCTGGGTGCTGACCGCATCTGCCAGGCCATTGAAACGTGAGTACCTCTGCCCTGCACTTGTGAGTAGCCCAGCCCTTCTACTAGGCCCGGGGTCATCAGGCATCTGGTAAAAGAGTCCCAACTATGGGGCAGAGCCCATCAAGCTTCATGCTAACCCTGGTCAGGGAGTAGGGCTGGGAACCTTGTTCCCATTTTCAGGCCAAGAAAATGAGGCCATAGTGTGAGTCCACACCCAGACTGAGACATTCCCGTTTCCTCCCTGCCTCCTTGCCCAGCTGTGAGCACTCAGGCCCAGGCATTTACAGCTGGGCCTCTGGCACTGATGTATGTATGATAGGGACCTCTGGCTTCCCAGCTCCCAACGTCCCTGACTCCTACCTCTTGGTCCCTGAAGCTATTGGCAAAGAACAAATACTGAAGTTCATTTATTCAGTCGAGGTAGTGGGGTGGGGGGTATAGTCCTGCCCTCAAGAACTGGTGGGTATAGAGCGATAACTACCCCACCTTCCACCAGGTACGACCTACAGGCCCTTGGCCTGGACTTCCTGGAGCTGCTGACCCGCTTCCTGCCCACGGAGTACGAGCGTAGCCTGATCGCCCGCTTCGAGCAGGAGCAGCGACCCATGGAGGAGCTGTCGGAGGAGGACCGCTTCATGCTACGCTTCAGCCGCATCCCGCGCCTGCCCGAGCGCATGGCCACGCTCACCTTCCTGGGCAACTTTCCGGATACTGTCCAGCTGCTCATGCCGGTGTGGGCGGGGCAGGCAGAGCGGTGTGGGCGGGGCAGGGCGGTGTGGGCGGGGCAGGCAGGGCGCTGTGTTCTGGGCTGGGGATGCAAGGAGGCAGCTAGCAGCCTCCGCGGGGAGAGGGCATGTAGGAGGACTTGAGCCTCCCATGGGCTCGCCCGCCACCCTGCCCCAACTTATCTTGCCTCTCCAATTGCACCCCCAGCAACTGAATGCCGTAATTGCAGCCTCAATGTCCATCAAGTCCTCTGACAAACTCCGCCAGATCCTGGAGGTGAGAGCCCAGGGCAAGGCCTGGGAAGTGGGGCCCGCTCATGACTCCTCGCCTGTTCTGGGTCATGTGAGGGGGAGACCCTGGCCTTGCCCTGCACTCCTGGGATGCAACAGATATGTTCCCAACTCTCACATAGAAAGACAAAGCTAAGGCAGGGGTGGAGGTTATGTCTACAACAGTGCACCTTAGACTCCTCCTGAGGGCTGAGCCCCCTCTGGGGATCACTATGTGATTAGCAGAGCACCCACACCTGCTCAGTGGAGTCTAGGGGAGGTCCCGGGAGCCGGTAGAAATGGCTGTTAGATAGACCGTGACATCACGGCCGAGGGGATGTCAGCCGCGCAGTTCTGGGTGGGAGCAGCAGAGGACAACACTGGGTATGCTAAGGGGCACCTGGCTGGCTCAGTTGATTGAATATCATGAGACTTTCTTTTTTTTAAGTTTATAATTATTTATTTAAGAAATCCCTACACCGAATGTGGGACTCGAACTCATGACCCTAGGATCAAGAGTCACATGTTCCTCCAACTGAGCCAGCCAGGCGCCCCAAGCATGTGACTCTTGATCTCGGGGTTGTGGGTTCGAGCCCCATGTTGGGTGTGGAGATTACTTAAGAATAAAATCTTAAAGACATTGGGGAGACCAGGCACATATGTCAGCTACACATGCGTGTACATGGGTCATGGACCTGAGGGGCCCGTGCAGGAGTCAGGTGCGGGCTGAGTGTGTGGGGCTTGCTTTTCACCACATTTTCTTGTGCAGTTTATACTTGAGGGGGTTCCCTCAGCCCCAGCACCCTGCTGAGCACCCCCCTCCCCCCCCCAGATTGTCCTGGCCTTTGGCAACTACATGAACAGCAGCAAGCGTGGGGCAGCCTATGGCTTCCGGCTCCAGAGCCTGGATGTGGTGAGGGGCACAAGGAGGGGGTTCCCTGGCCTGGGGGATGGGGGACAGCCGGTGGCCTGTGGCTGACAACAGGCCTGCATGCAGCTGCTGGAGATGAAGTCGACTGACCGCAAGCAGACGCTGTTGCACTACCTGGTGAAGGTCATTGCCGAGAAGTACCCACAGCTCACAGGCTTCCACAGCGACCTGCACTTCTTGGACAAGGCGGGCTCAGGTATGGGGTGCAGGTATCACCTCCTGGGCGGGGGGAGGGGCTCCGCCCTGGGGACTGATAGGGGTTGAGAAAAAGTGAGGGGACCACAGGGTGTCATTGGATGGGAATGCCACCTCTCTGATTCCCTGCCTCTGTTCTGCCCCAACCCCCACTCAGTGTCCTTGGACAGCGTCCTAGGGGATGTGCGCTCCCTGCAGCGAGGCCTGGAGTTGACCCAGCGAGAGTTTGTGCGGCAGGACAACTGCATGGTGCTCAAGGAGTTCCTGAGGTCCAACTCGCCCACCATGGATAAGCTGCTGGCAGACAGCAAGACCGCTCAGGTGGGCCAGGGCTGGCCAGGCCCTGGAGGTGGGGAGGTAGGGAGGTGGGGGGGGGGATGAAGTGGGAGAGGGGGCAGGGGGCCCACCTGCCTGGAGGAGCAGAGATGAAGTGGCCAGTGTCTTAAAGGCATATGGAGCTCCTAGGGTTCGTGCTGGTGGGGCTGACAGGCTGTGCCCACAGGAGGCCTACGAGTCCGTGGTGGAGTACTTCGGAGAGAACCCCAAGACCACGTCCCCCGCCATGTTCTTTTCCCTCTTTAGCCGCTTCGTCAAGGCCTACAAGGTATGTGTGTGTGGTGGGCCGGCTGGGACCCCTGCGGGGCATTTTGGCCTCTCCACCTGGGCAGTGCAGAGGGTAGGGGACGCTTCTGTCTGGGGGTGGGATAAGACTCCCCTCACAGAGACCCACCTTGGCCCCTCAGAAAGCTGAGCAGGAGGTGGAACAGTGGAAGAAGGAGGCAGTAGCCCAGGAGGCAGGTGCTGACGCCCCTGGCAAAGAAGAAGCCCCAGCACCCAAGGTAGGCAGCTGTGCCTGAGCTTGGCACTTCGCAGGGATCCTCACCCCAAAGATCTGGTCCTCTTCTGTACCCTCATTTCTGTGAACAGACCCTGCCCAGGGTGAGGATGGTGCCCCAGCAGCCTGGGATGGGAAGGGCTTCCTCCTGCTCCAGCCTGCTGTGGGGGACTGGGCACACAGATGTTCTAGGGTTTGGTGGCCTGGGGAGAGGGGATCCTGGAGTTGGAGCTACTCACCTTCCATGCCCCACCCTCCCATCACCACCCAAGGCCCGGCGGCAGCAGATGGACCTCATCTCTGAGCTGAAGCGGAAGCAGCAGAAGGAGCCACTTATCTATGAGAGTGACCGCGACGGGGCCATTGAAGATATCATCACAGGTGAGGCTTGGGCTGGGCCTCTCCTAGCCTCTAGCCATCCTTCTAATGCTGTCCTCCCCCCTCTCCCCACCCTAGGGGTCTGGCTGCCTCACCGCTTCTTGCTACTTTTTTCTGTCTGTTTCTCCTTTCTCTCCCCCCTACTCCCTCCCAACCCTCAGTGCTCAAGACGGTGCCCTTCACGGCCCGCACTGGCAAGCGGACGTCCAGGCTCCTCTGTGAGGCCAGCCTGGGAGAAGAGATCCCTCTCTAGCCCCCAGGTACCTGGCTAGCCTGGCCTGGGATCCCAGAAGCTGCCCACAACCCTGGGGGCCCCTCAGGGGACTGGATCATGCTGCCCTCCCTTGGGCCACGCGTGGCTGGGGTGTGCTTGAGCGGGGTCTGGTAAACATAGGTCCCTTCCCACATGCACACCACCTGGGTCCCTACAGTGGGGAGGCCTGGACCCTGGAGTTGTGGTCCTAGCCCCGGGGCAGACTTTGGAAGGTAAGTGTCTCTCCTCTTGGCTGCCAGATCTGCGGAACCAGCCCTACATCCGTGCAGACACAGGCCGAAGAAGTGCTCGTCGGCGCCCCCCGGGACCCCACATGCAGGTCACCTCGGACCTCTCGCTGTAACGGCTCTTTCTGCAGAAGGACTCAGTGGGGAATGGGGAGGGGGTGGCAAGGCGGGGCTCAGGGGCTCAAGGAAGGTGTCTTCAGCTCGGCTGGGCCGGGCAGCCCCCTCTGCTGCTGCCGCCATTCTCCGAGATGGTCCCACCTCAAGTGGTCGGGCGCGGGGGCGTGGGGGGGCGGGAACAGCATCGCCGGCCCCTCCCCCAAATGCTGCTTGCAGCACCCCTCTCCCCCTAATAGCCATACTTAGCCTCAGCCGGAGCCTGGCCTGTAACTTATAAAGTGCAACCTCGCGCTCCACCCCCAGCTCCGGGAACTCTCCATGGACCTTATTTTTATACAAGATTAATAAAGACGTTTGCAAAAGATCCGCGTCCGCTCTGTGCCCGCCCCACCACACGCAGCCTGTTTTGCTCCGCAAACGCTTTACTTTTTCATAGCAGGTTTCTGCAAACAGGCTGGCGAAGGGGAGAAGGGCTGCTTCTGCACTAGAGTTGGGGGGCAGGGAGTCATCTTCGCGGGGCGCAGATAGTTTAGTGGCTGGCCCACGAACTCTGTGGGAGGGCAGAGGGGGCGTGCGGAGGATCAAGCTGGCAGCTCCCCTTTAGAGACTCTGGATTGGCCCCACCTCAGTCCTCCTTTCTACCCGCCCCGCCCCATTTCCGCCTCCTGTCTGGGTACCCTGCCCCTTTTTCTTAGGCTCCGTCCTAGCCTTGGTCAAGCCCCTGCATGATCCCAGACTACTTCGCCGTCCTCCCTCCCGGTTTCCTGGAGTCCGGCTCCCGCTCTTCGCCGGTCCCTCCCCGTCTGCCCCGCCCCCAGCCCCGCCCCCCAGCCCCGCCCTCTCCCTCCGCTCTCACCCGGGCTGAGAGACCTCCGCGTGGACGCGAGCTTGTGGCGGCTGGAGTGGCAGGACTTGGGAAGTCGGACGTCGGGGCGCGGGGCTCGGGGCCGCATCCGGTCTTCTGCGGGTGTCCGCCCGGCCAAGTTAGGTATCTGAGAGTAGGGGCTGTGCGCACCTGGCCCGGGGAAGCCGGGGGTGGGGGAGGGGAGGAAAAGGAGAGGCTAGTCCTGACAGCAGGTCCCCAGGGAGGGTCCGCCCCCTCCGGCGGGTCCCCGCCTGGCCCGGGGCGCACCCGCTTTGTGCAGTCTGTGCAGCGAGCGCTCCAGCTCGGCGCTGGAGAGGCCGCTGAGGCGCGCGGCCTGGCAGAAGAAGGTGAGGCCGGCGTGAGTGCGCACGGTGTCACTGTGGCCGCGGGACCGGCCCCTCCAGCCCGGGTTCAGCCGCAGAGCCCGCTGCTTCTTGGTGTAGTAGCTTGAGGGGACAGGTGGGGCGCGGCCTCATCAGACACCGCCAGTCCTCTCCATCTCACAGGACAGGAAGCCACAGGAAACTGCCCCAGAATTCAGGGATCCCGTCTCCCTCAGGGGACCCCTGCACGGGGCAGCATCTGCTCCCCCATCCTGGGTCCTGAAACTGGGGACATGGGCCTACCTCATCACTTCCTGCACCACCTTGTGGGACAAGAAGCCTTGGCTCATCAGCTTGAACAGCATCTCTAAGAACAGGGTTTGCAGGCCCTGGGGGTCACAGGACCGGCTGCTCCTCACCTGGCCTGGGAGCAGAGATCATGGGGGAGTGTGAGGAGGAGCCTCCCTCAGTCCTGGCCGTTCCCACCCCACCAGCCTTGCCCCTCACCCAGGCACTGAGCCAGGCGGTGGCTGTCAGTAAGGACACCCAGGAAGTCTTTGAAGCTTACAGTTCCGTCACCTGGGAAGCGAGAGAGGAAGGGGTGCTGTGGGGGCCTCCCCTGCAGAAGGCCCACCCTGCATATGCTTTAGGGGTGTATTTGCATCTCCTTCCAGACATTAGAGAATCCAGTCCCACCTCCAGCCAAATGTCAACCCCAGTGGAATGGGGGAGAAATAGCCCTTGCCCTCGGGGATCCCCAGATCAGGGTGAGGATTAACACAGCAGAAATGTTTAGGGGTTATGGGATAGGTGTGTTGATCAGAGCAGGCTTCCTGGAAGAGGGAACTTTAAAATGGGACCAGGCCGGGGATTCTGTGGGCAGAGGAGACATCGTCCGGGGCTAGAAGTGAGGGAGGACAAGAGGCCAGGGATGGGGGCACCCACCATCCAAGTCGGCCTGCTGCAGAGCCTCACACATCTCCTGTGGGCTCAGCTGGATGCCCACATTGCGCAGGGCGGCTTTCATGCTGCACATGTCCACAGTGCCTGTCGGGCTGGAGCTGAACAGTTTGAAGATCTCCTGGAAGGCTGCGGGCAGGGAGGGAGGCAGGCAGCAAGGTGAACCACACACAGGGGCCTGGAGGTCCGCCCACTCTAGCTCAGAACGGTCCTGAAGACTTGGGTGACTCCCACTGCTGCGGCATTATAACATTGAAAGAACACCAGTGACTACCGTGTATTGGCACTTGTCAAGTCCCCATTCAGGTTTCATGTTTGGACATGTTTGTATCAAAAGACATTCAACACTTAATGTCCAAGGTCCCACCATCAGTAGACTGAGCAGTGCTGGGCTCTGGAGCTGCAGTGCTCTGAGGCTCCCGGAGCCCTGCTGGCACCTGGTGGGGAGCAGGCCCTGAAGATTACTGGCGGTGAGTGAAATGGCTGCTTTGAGGGGCCCCTGCCAGGGGTACCGTGGCTTTGGGGCCCTCAAATATAGACCCCACAGCTCCAGATTCCAGGGGAGGTGGGGAACTCAGATTATTTTTCCCCATCCTCCCTCCCAATTTCCTTCCTCCCTTCCTCTTTCATCTTTCACGTGTTCTGTCCATCCATCCATCCATCCAACCATCCATCCATCTCTCTCTCTCTCTCTCACACACACACACACACACACACACGCACGCACACGCGTGCACATATTAGTGAGCCCTGGAACTGTAAAGATTAGCCAGTTAGACTGGCATTGGGGACAGTTACAATATGATCACCAACTTCTCACAATGATCCCAGTCTCTGGGGAGGTGGCCCCGTGCTGGTCCTCTCCTCCTCCCCCGCTCCCAGCCCGGGGCCCTCACCTGCCAGCAGCCGGGCTGTCAGGGGCAGCAGGTTCTCGTCCGCAGAGCTGCTTCAGGAGGAAAAGGGTGGAAAGGACTTTGCACCTGCTGCACAGAGATGCCAGGGCCAGGCAGGCCTTACCCCAAACCCCGCACCTCAGGCCTGGTCTCTGGTTCCTGCCCTTACCTCTGAGACCCGGAGCCTGACTGCACTGAGCTGGCAGCTGCAAGGCGCTTGACCTCCCTGGGCCTGTGGGAGCCCTGCTCAGCTCCTACGGCCTTGACAGATGCTGGCTCCCTCTGGGTCAGCGGGGCAGTGGGCTGCTGAGGCCTCCCCTTCTGCATCTGGCAGCACCGCTGCTCTCCTGGGTCCTGTGTGGGCAGTCTTCCAGGCTGCGGTGGAGGCCTTGGAGGCAGGGAGAAGACAGGGCTGGGGGCCCCGCCCAGCAGAGTGCTCAGACTCTCCAGGGTGAGGGTGGGGGGCGGGGAGGCTGAGACCAGGCCCTGTGGAGGAACAGGCTCAGCTCTACCTTCTCCCAGGACCCCCCCACCAGCCTGCACCTATGGTCCCCGATCCAGGGGATTCTGCGGGCAGTAGCTTGTCCCAGCAGACCCTTCACTAGCCCTGGTTACCTGAACATCCCCTGTGCCGACGATGGGGATCTCTTGGTCTTCTGCCTTCGGCTGCCTGAAAGGCAGAGTCACAGGCTCTGAGGATGGCTTTGGGGTGGACTTTAGCAGCTTTTGGCAGGGGGGCACTCTGTCCCTCGCCACAGGCCTACTTCTCTTTGCGGGGGGCGGGGGGGACCTGCGGCTTTACTCTTTTGAGTTTCTGCTCCCCTTAAGGCATCCGAATGTGTGACTCCACTCCAGAGGCTCACACAGGCTGGCAGAGGCCCAGGGAGAAGCAGGTCTTGGAGTCCCGAAGTCAGGGCGTGGGAAGGAGGGGTCCAGCCCAAGGTGGGGCTGTGGCCCCCCCCCCGGCCTTCCCCCAGGTCCCCTGGGAGGGAAGGATCTCCTCTTCCAAACCATGCAAACTTGCAAACCACAGTTCACAAAATACTCCAGGAAGATGCATCCCGACACCCCAGCGCCTCCCCAGATACTCACCTCTGCATCTCCTCCTCCTTCCTCTTTCCAGTCTTCTGTCCTCCATTTCCCTCTGCCAGCGCCCCCCCCCCCACACCCCCGGCCCTGGCCCATTCCCAAGTGTTCACCCCTTCCTAATCCCACCCTCCTAGGCCCTGGGCACTTCCCTCCTCGGCCCCCTCTCAAGGCCGGGCAGGCTCCTGAGGACCTGCAAGGCTGGGCTTTCACCTGACGGAGAGCCTTGGTGCTGGTGGGTCTGGAGGCTGACCAGGGCCCAAGCGATGGCTCTGCCTCTCGCCTCCCTTTCTCCCCGGCTTCCCTTTTCCCCGCCTGTGTTCTTCCCACATTCCGAACTCCCTTCCCTCCTTTGCTGCGAGCTCTCCTCTTCCAGAGCTTTCCCACATTGCCCAACGTCGTGGGGAGGCTTGTGCATTTGTGTGCATGTTTAGTGCACGTGTCCGGCTCGCCTGCCTGCGTGTGGATGTGTGCTTGTGCACACGGCCCGCGTGGAGCTGTCTGTGGGTGGACGTGTGTCTGTGCGTGCCTGTGTGCGGTACGAGTCAGCGGATGGTGTGTGCGCGCGCGTGTGTGAGTGTGTCTGGGTTGCTCGAGGAAGTACACCATTACATACTCGCCCCTACATTTTGAGCTACTTCCAGCTCAAGGCTGTGGCCCCTGGAGGGGCAGTCCTTTGGCTTCCTTCTTCCCCTCCTTTGAGCCCCTGGACACCGTCCCTTCCCCATGCCAGGCCCTTGCTGTGGACAGAAGCGGGAAGAATTCCTTTCAGCCTTGCCTCCTCACCTGGCCAGCCCACCCCCAGGAGGTCCTCTCCTAAGAAGATCCCAACATGTCCCTGGCTTCAGGCCAAGAGGAAGCCCCACTTCGTGCCCTAAGACACCCGAAGCCTCAGAGAGGGCACCAAGGCCTCCCCGAGACGGCTCACGAGTCTCTGCCGCCGGCTGAGAGGTCTGGAAGGTGGGAGCGAAGTGGAAGGACCCCTGGGGAGCGAGGAGGGGCCAAATAGGGCTCGCAGAGCCCCCTGGGGACAGGCTGGGGCAGCTCAAAAATGGGGGTGGGTGGAAACGAATACTACACGATGTGTTAACTAACTAGAATTTAAATAAAGTCTTGAAAGAAAAAAACCATGGGGCTGACATCCCTAAAAAAGCGAGACCGGGACTCCACAGCCAGGTGAGCTCGCTGGTCCGGGAGCATTTGCACAAAAAGTCTGAGTCGGGGGCCAGCACTGGAGGCTTTACTGGTTTTGTCTAGTCATTTCTCTGGGGAGGTGGGGGACGACACCTTAAAATGGATTTTCAGCAATAATGGACTCCCTTTCCTGGTTCTCGGCACCGAGCTGCAACGCAAAAGAGAGAGTGTCACTTGGGCCCCCGTGGCAGGGACAGGGAGAGGGGTGAGCCCAGAGGCCTCTGTGGGGAGGGCTCCCGGGGGTGGGGGAAGAGGGCCTCTTCCTGCTGCATGCTGATGGGCAGCTGGCCCTCTGTTGTGTCCATTCGTCACCAGGAAGCAAGGGGTGCTGCTCCCTCACATTCGGCTCCATGGAAGCGTCCTGGGCCCAGGGCCATCAAATTCTCAGCGGGGCAGATGCGAGGCTGAGCTTTTCCCATGAGGGTGAGGCCATCTGCCCTCTGGGTGACCGAGCGTCCTAATGCTAGAGTGGCCCTTCCCATGTCGAACCCAGGTCCTTGCCGGGGCCCGGAAGTGCTCACCCTCCATGGTCCCCAGGCCTCCTCCAGCCCTGGCCTTGGCACTGTGCCTCAGTGCACCGGAACCTTGTTTCCAGCAGCCTTTATGAGGTCACTGAGGTTGAGACATCACAGCCCACCCCATCCCCTACCCAGCCCCTCATTCCATTTCCCCACCCCTACCCAGCTGTGTGAGCAGTGGGCCTACCCACACATCCTAAGCACACCCCCTCTTCGGGAAGCTGTAGGCCAGCCTCACTTACCCTTTCACGGCTCCTTTAGGCGGAGGGGACCAGGTCTGTTGCTGGAGAAGCTTCACTTCTCCTTCAATGGCGGCCCTCTTGATCCCCGGCTTGCTGAAGCCGAGGTAAGGGTGGAAGAAGTTCTTGTCTTCCTGCTTCCGAGCTTTCTGTGACTCCTCGGCTTTAAGTGGTTTCTCTAGCAAGTCCTTAATGAGCTTTTCCTGCTCTCGCTGGTCCATGGACAGCTGGATATCGGGATCTGTAGAAGGTGCCTCGACCTTCTGAGGTGGAGCTTTGACAATATGCTCCAAGTTGGGCAAGTCCATCTTGCTGGAGGAGGCCACGGCGGCCAAGGAGGAGGCAAAGTTGACCAGATCGGCCAAGCCGATGCCTGGCGAGAGACTGGAGGAGGATGGGTGGGGGTTTGGTGGCTGCTGGGAGCTGGTGGTGGGTGGAGCTGGCTGGGCCCTGGGGTCCTGGAGCTGCTTCTTGGAGCACGTGGTGGCCTTGGGGCCAGACTGCTGGTCCTGACAGCCAGCGGTCTTACCTGCGTTCTTGCCATGCTGCATGTTGATCACCCGCTCCAGGCTGTGTTCTGAGGCCTGGATGTGTTTGTCTGCCCAGAAGAGGTGCTTAGAGGTCTGCACGCGGATAGAGCGTTGGTTGGTGGACGCCTGGTCCTCCCCTACTGAACTCAGGTAGCTAGAATTTGACCTCACACTCCACCGGCTGACGTCCTGCTGCGTGGGGGGCTGGAGGGACTCTGTCCTAGGCTCCCGTTGCTCAGGGTCCTTGGGCTTGGACTCCAGCTCCAGCTCCAGTTCTGGCTCTAGGTCCAGGTCCACTTTGTGTGGGGGCTCCAGTTCCAGCAATTCTTTCTTCAGCTGGAAAGTTTCAACTGACGCTGAGGAGACCCCTGGCCCCTGAGGTCCTTCTGGGACCAATTCTCCAGCCCACTTTCCTGCCTTTGTCCCCTCCCCCTGCCTCTTGGCAGAGACCTGCCTGTGGCCGGGAGGCAGTGTGCGGCGGGGGTGAGCATGGGTGTGCATGAGCATGCCAGCACTGGCCGGGCGCGGGCTCCCAGGATTGTCAAGGATTTAGGGAAGACGGACCTTAAGGAATCCTGCCCCTTACCTACCACCTCCCCCGAAGAGGTGCCCCTGCCCACTGTTACCTCGACCTCATCTTCCTCTGGTACCAGCTGGTGTTGGCTTAGGCCACTCCTACGACAGAAGGGGACAGAATGGATGACAGGCCTCCAGGGAGTGGGTGGGGTGGCCTTCGGGGGAATGGAGGTCTCTGGGGCCCTCAAGATTCCCTCCCTTGTACAGGGGCCGGCAAGACGCCCCCAGCTCATCCACTCCCCTCGCTGTCCCTGCATCCACCAAGAATTCTGGAGCAGCATTTTCAATCTTTAGTGAGTTTAGGAGGTGCCTGGAGAGCTTGCCAAGTTGCTCCCTACCCCAAAGAGGGATCCAGTTAGTTGGAGGTAAGGCCCAGGATTCTTCATTCTAATCAATGAGCCAATGCAGCTCACTTGGAGAACCAGTGCCCAGAAGTTGGCTCCCCACAGAGGGAGAAGCCCAGGGCAAAATCCCTCCTCCTGACCTGCCCAACCCCAGCTTGGCAGATCTGAAAGGCAGGGGTGTGTGTGGAGGGTCCCCTCAGTTCTTGTTGGCACTTTGCTGCCATCTGGGCCCTTACCCTCAGTGCTCAGCCACTGAGACTCCCTGTCCTTCCTCAGGCATCTGCCCCCCGCCCCCACCTCGGGTCGCTCTGTGCCAGAGCAAGGCAGCTAGAAGGGCTCAGTTCCCATTCATGTCTCTGAGTGTACCCCGCCACCCCTCAGTCCTTCACTAATGTCAGGGGCTGGAGGCAGAAGCAGAAGGCAGGTGGTAGGACTCCTCTCCGCCCCAACACCGCCCTTGGGGAGATTTTGGAAGGAAGCAAGATGGAGGGAGATCCCGGGTTGGGGGGTGTATGAGAACTTGGCAGTGGTGGCAGGTGGTAAGGGTTGGTGGTCCTGGACGATGGGGAACTGGCTCTCACTGTGTCTCCACAATGTCCACTGACTCCTTGCCACAGCAGGGAAATCCGTTGGCACCTGGCAGGAAGAAGGCGGTGAGGGCAAGGGAGCTGCAGGTGGGGACATCCCTGGGGGGTTCTGGAGCCCCGGCAGGTGGTGCTGCTCCAGCTACCTCCTTCCTTCCTCCCTGTCCTGCATCTCAGCTCATCCATCCTCCCCTCCCCCGTCCCGCCCCTCGGCTCCCTCCTCTCTCCAGTGTCACCAGGTCTGCGCTCCATATCTGCTCCCCTCCATGCTCGAATTTGCCTTTCCTTTGGCTCTCCCCAATCCGTCACCATCCTCCACGAGGATGGATGTTAACAGGCTTCACTGCAATTTACTGAGTGCTACTAGGCTAGGCATCGTATTGGGTGCTTTCTGTGCTTTATCTCATTGATTCAACACAAAAAAATGAGAAAAGGCTCATTGGCCCAAGGTCCCTCAGCTGGTGGTTGCCGACATCAGGAACCGAATGCAGGTTTGACTAAAGAAAAACCCTTAACTCCCCTGTCCTGCATGCTATCCTACCTAGGGGTCTGTAACTGTGTCGGGACACCTAGAGAACCTTCCATTCCTGCTCCTCTGCCGCCTTTCTCCACTCTTCTCTGGCCAGGCTTCAGATCTGGCACTTACCCTAATCCTGGCCCCTCCTGCCCTGAAGCCCCTCCTCTCCTCCAGGCTTCTCACTCCCTCACGTCCGGGGTCACCCACCCAGGCATTTGATCTGCGGGGATGCTGACAGCAGAGTTCCCGTCACCTTCTGCAGAAGGGCCTGAGCAACGCCTTGGGGAAGATTTCCCCGCCCCAGTCACCTCCCTGGAAGCTTGTATCTTTTACTGAAGAAGCCTCTTTTTCATCCTCTGGGCGGTAGGGGCACCAGGCTGTCCCATTCTCTGCTCCCCAGGGTGGTAGATGGGGATTGATGGTGGAGCCGTCATGGCAGTGGGAAAGCCAGATCCCCCTGAACCTAGAGTGTGGCAGGAAATAATGGCCTTGGCTCTGGCTAAGAATTGCTCCCAGGATTATATCCAAAGGATCGGAGTGTGCCATGGCCTCTTTCTAGAGATGTAGAGGCTGTTTCTGCATTTGGGATTTGGGCACATCCATGTTCCTCTTGGGCCTGGGCATCTTGGATCAGCCACATGGCCGGGCTAGGAGTGCGCTACCAGGGACAGGCTCCCAAGAGCTAGCTCGGTGGTCTCTGGAATCTTCCACCAACTTGACTGCCATGTTCCGTTGGCTTCCTTCATGTCTCTCTTCATTTGCAACTCCAGCTACTCCCAGTGCTGCTTTTATCCAGGCCCCTTGCCTCAGAGCCTTCCTTTGCACGCTTTGCAAAATTTCCCTAGACAATCTAATCAACACCCATAGCCTAAACCCTTCCATGAACAGCAACAGTGTGTGGATGGGAAGAGAAAGTGTTATGGTGTGAACCTCATAGCGGCACTGGGGGTTGGAAGCAAAAGTCTGAGGTTGACTCAACTTGGGACCTCTGTGCCCAACTTGGGAATGTTCTATTAGGGATTCAGGTGACATTCTATAATATGTGAAATAATTACAATTTCCAACTGCTGGTTGCTAGTGTATAGAAATGTATATCCTGTAACCATCCTAAAATCCTATCAATTCTAGTTTTTTGTTTTGTTTTGTTTTGTTTGTAGATTCCGTAAGGTTCTCTACATAAACAACGATGGTGTGACTAGGGGCGCCTGGATGACTCAATCGGTAGAGCACGAGACTCTTGATCTCGGGGTTGTGGGGTTCAAGTCCCATGCTGGGTGTAGAGATTACTTACACTATTTTAAAAAAGTATGTGTGTGACTCAAGACAGTTTTACTTCTTCCTTTCCAAACTGGATGTCTCTTATTTCCTTTTTCTGCTTTACTGAGAACAATGTTTAATACAATGCTGAATAGAATTGAGACATCCTTGCTTTGTTCCTGACCTTAGGGAGGAAGCATTCAGTATTTCACCATTAAGTATGATGTTAGCTGTAGTTTTTCCTCATAGATGACCTTTATCACGTTGAGCAAAGTTACCTTCTATTCCTAGTTCACTCAGTTTTTACAGATTATTTTTTAGAGAGAGAGCACATGTATGTGCAAAAGATGGGGGAGGGACAGGAGGGAGAGAATCCTAAGCCGACTCCACGCTCAGTGCGGAGCCCAATATGGTGCTCGATCCCACAACCCTGAGATCATAACCTGAGCTGAAATCGAGTCAGAAACTTAACCAACTGAGCCACCCAGGTGCCCCTCAGTTCACTTAGTTTTTAGTTAGGAAGAGATGTTAGATTCTGTCTGATGCTTTTTCTGCATTTGTTGAGATGATTATATGGTTTTTCTTTTATATTCTTTTGTGTTTTAGTAATCTCTCCACCCAACGTGGGGCTAGAACTCATGACCCTGAGATCAAGAGTCATATGCTCTTCTGACTGAGCCAGCCGGGTGCCCTTGTTTTTCTTTTATATTCTGTTAATATATTGTATGTTATGTATAACATGAACAATGTTATATATTATTCTGTTAACAATTCTCTTATATTCTGTTTATGGTGAAATAAATTAATTTTTGAATGTTAAAATCAATCTTACATCCCTGAGATAAATCTCATCTGGTCATAATGTATTATCATTTTACACATTGTTGAATTTGATTTGCTAACTTTTTGAAAGAAATCTCACATGAGGTTCATAAAGTATATTGGTGTATAATTTTCTTACATTGTCTTCATCAGGTTTTGATATTAGAATAATGTTGGCCTCATAGAATGAGTTGGGAAGTATTCTCTCTTCAGTTTCCTGAGTTTGCATAAAATTGGCATAATTTCTTCCTTATGTTTGGCAGAATTCACAGGTGAAGTGTGTGAACCTCAGCCTGTAGTTTCCTTGTCCATTTTATCTAAGTTGGCAAATTTATTGGCATAAGGTGTTCATAATATTCTTTATTATCCTTTTCATATCTGTAGATTCTGTAGTGATGCCACCTCTTCCATTTCTCATATTGGTAATTTTTGTCTTCTTTTTGTCCTGTTCAGTTTGGCTAGAGATTTGTCAATTTTGTTCATCTTCTTGAACCAGACAGAGATATGTCTGTTTCCTGCCTCATCATCCTAAAGTGACATCTGCCAGGGAATCAGTCCTGCAGTCACAGATTCCCAGTCAGCTTTTTATGATTTCACTCTTGAACATGAATAGCCTAGCATGACTAGACATTTGAGGAAACTACCCACCTGCAGTTTACAGACCAAGAGAAAAGATGACTCTAGAATACCAGAGGTTATTTGGGAAACAGAAAGGAGCTTTAAAAATACTCTAAAATCTTGAGATTCTGAGATGTAGATATTCAACTATATATTGCATCCAAAAAGCAAGAACAGGATGCTTTTTGAAAAATTAAGAAAAGAAAGAACTTTTGGCAAAAAGGCTTGGAAAATAAAAGAAAATCTTCCCAGAAAGTAGAACCAAAATATCAAGACAATGTGAGAGAAAATGATCAAAAGGCAGTCCAGTTCTGGGTTACAGAAAGGGGATCTAGAAAGAATAGAGAACATGGAAAAGGAACGAGAACAGTTTTCACGAGCTGAATGATGATGTCATTGGCTTAAAAGTGTTCACCGAAAGCCCCGCACTATGGATGTCAAAATATCCTTGCTGTAAAAGTTCACTGCACCAGGAACAAAGAATTCTTAAATGCTTCTAAAGTGGAAAAACCAGTCACCTACAAGGGGAGGGGAATCGATTATACTGGCAGCAGTGTTAGCAACAATGGCTGCCTTTAAAATTCTGAGGAAAATGTTTTTTAACCTGTAGGTTTATATCCAGCCAAACTATCATTTCAGACATGGAAGGACTCAGGAAATTTACTTCCTCTTTTTTGAAGGAAGTTATTTGAGGATGTTCTAAAACAAAATAAAGGTGTAAAACAAGAGAGCCAGAAAGGAAAGAGTGGTCCACCTCAGGAAAGCAACTAAGTCCCAGGATTTTAACTGTGTAGAGGCAAGAAGATGAAGGGTTCTGGGCAGTAGATTTCTGAAATAAAGAAAATCTGATAAAATAGTTGATTAGATGTAGAGGTTGATGAAAACTAAGACTATGATAAAACCAAAGAATATAAGGGAAAGGCAACTAGAAACTCCGGGAAAAACAAAAAGCTGTATGAGAAAGAAAAGGTAACTGTGATACATTTCTTGGTTCTGCAGTGAACAGTAGTTATGAATCACAATAATGTTAAGTCCAGTTTTCAACTTTCAGAATCAACATATAAATAAAAATTGGAAAATATATTTGTGGTTATAGGACAATGTAAATGTTACCAACCTTGATATTTAAAAAATAAAAATACAAGTTAGCATTGTTGGGAGGTGCGAGGGAGGGAAGAAAGCTAAAGGAAAGAGTAGGGGCACTAAAAACTTCATCTTACTATGTGTGGTATCAAAAGATATTATCTAAAGTGATGAAAAATAAAGACATAAATATATTAAACTTACAAAGGCATCAGCAGATCTAAAAATGATGTTGGGAGGACGGCTCCATTAGAGCAGGAAGGTGATAATGTCTAAAACTGATAAACCAAGAAAGAGTCCGTGGGCTTGTAGAAAGATAAGAAGGTAATTAGGCAGAAAAATAGTTCTAATGGAACAATGTGGCTGCTCTGAGGAGTGAGACTGGGGGTGTTCTATGGGAGACACTTGCTTTTCATCACTGAATCAGCTCTTCAGAGCTATTTAATCATATGCATATATTTCTTTGATAAAATTAAATGTTGAACCCCTAAGGGCCAGGCATTGTTCTAGGGGACACAGTGACGAACACACGGTTTCTGCCTTCTTGGGGTTTCCAAGCCTGTGGCTGGGACCACAGAAGATCCTCTAATCTCTATTTCTTATTCCCACTTCTCCTGAGGTCTAGACTCAAACTCCAGTCACTGATTGCCCATTTATCCCTCAGGGGATCTCTCCCTTGTCAGAGCCTTTGATGTCTCCTATCTCTGAAATGTCCTTGTTTTCTATTGTGATGATGCTCAGTGCTCACTTCTTCCTGGAGACCTTCGGGATTCTACCCTGTGGCATCTCCTCCAGTTGCCCCAGCCCAGTCCCTGCAGACCTCTGAGCACAGGACTCTTGCTGACCCTTAATGCAAGGTGGGCAGACTGTGTGGGCTTCCCACTTTGAATCTCTGATCCCCTGCACACAGAGTCTGCAAGGTGGATGCTCAGCAAAAGTCTGCGCAAAGAAATGAACACCCCACCAAACCACACGGCTCGTCCTCCATCTTTCACCTCAAGTTCACACCCTCCATGTCTAGACTCTAGTGTAGCCAACAGAGTTTGCATGTCTGATCCATCGTCCTTCCTAATCACTCATGTCTTGATCACCCCCTTTGCCCTGGAATCTCCCCCTCTCTGATAATCCTCCATTCTATCACCCAAATTGAAACCTGGGTTACTTGTGACCCCTTCTCAGTTCCCCAGCTTCTGACCTCCCTACCTCTGATGTTGACCTTGTGCAGGTCCCTTTCTCCACCCCCACTACTTCTCATCTCCCAACACCAAAATCAGTACAAACCTAGGACTGATCACCTGCCGGCACTCCACGCTGAGTGCTTCCCATTACATCCTCTTCACCACCCTATGCCCAAGTGGTCATGACTCTGCTCTCACAGATGAGGAAACTGCACAGGTCACACATCCGTTAAGAGAAGTGCCATGACTGGAACCCAGGACTGACTGGCTCCAAACCCCAAGATGCTAACTGCTGGGTTGTTTGAAATCTCTTTAGGCATCTAGCTGGACCACTACAACCAAATTTCCCTCCAACTTGGGCTACGTAATGACCCCAGAGTGAGCCTGTTGCATCACACCCGCCTCTGGTCACATCCAGACTGGAGAGTGGCTTCTGCTCTCTTGTTGCATCTCCTGGTATCTAGCTCCCTCCTTGCTCCAAGCCCAAGCTCCCCCGGAGCACAGCAGGCCCTTTTGTGCCTCAGTCCCTTTGCACTTGCTATTTCAGATACCCAGGCAGTCTTTCTTCCGGCAAAATCCTACTCATCCCTGATAGGCCAGCCCATCTCTCCAGTGTCATCTTCTCTGTGACACACTTAGCTGTCCTATCCACATTTTAATTTTTTGTTAACTCATTAGACTCAGGGCCTAGCACAAGAGTTAAGAGCTGAAGGGGGTACAACAAAGGTCACAGGAGTGATTTAAGGTATCTGCATCAGTTTGTTACCCCACGAGTTTCAGAAAGGGAAAAGCTGTTCTCTGGTTGTTGGTTCTTGGCATATTTTTAATGCTGGCCCACGTCCTCCTGGGAGAGAAGATCCCGAGAAGAAAGCCCCTATTTCAGTGGAAACCTAAGGGGCAAACAGCTTTGCCCATTGCTACAGAGCAGAGGGCAAAGGACAAAGGAGGCGCTCAGGCAGTATTTGTGGAAGCCGACCGCTTCTCTCTGCAAAGGCTCTAATCATCAACCAGGAATAACTGAAGGGGATTTTGGGGTTATTAGCAGTTTGGGACAATTCATGAGTCGTTTCCTGAGCACAAGGCCGCTGTTCCTTCCGTGTGCCCAGAACCCCTCCAAGAGTCGGCTGACTCTGCAGCCTTTACTCCAAGGTGTGCATGTGGGCCCGTGCACACAAGCTTGTGCACCGCGCAGGGCCCAGGCTGGGCGCGGTGGTCTCGGGTAGAGGGGTCGGTCGGCTGGGGTCGACCTTCCTTCCAGGCGCCCCGGGCTCCGGGAGCAGGGGGTGGGGCCCCGGGCTGATTTCCCCGCCCCGCCCGGCCCCGCCCATTCCTCGGCGCCCCGCCCCACCGCGCGCCAGCCCGCTCCCACCTGTCACCCCCATGCTGACCGAAGCTCTGTCGGGGAGGCGGGGAGCGGGCTGGTCGCTGCTGCCCCTCCGCCTCCAGTGCGCTCTTTGGTTGGGCGCTGTGGGGGGCGCTGGAGATGCTGGGGGCGCCTGCGCCTGTGATGTCGCCGCCTCTGTGACGTCCCTGCCCGGACCCCACGGACGGAGGCGGAAAAACGCTCAGGATTCCCGGCGCGTGGGCGGGGCGGCCGTTGGGGGGTGTCCTCCGGAGACTGCGCCACCCTGAGCACTCTTCCCCGCAGGCCCAGAGGGAGCCACCTCCGGTAAGCTTGGATGGCCTTTGCACCTGCCCCTTTCTGGGGTGCAGGACCCCTCCAGGAAGCTGCTGAACCTGCGTCCTGTACCCCAAAGTCTGCATTGTGTGCCCATGCACACACACATAGCTACTTGAGCAAGGCTTCAGGGGGTGTGGAGCCAGATGGGACAAGGCCCCCCACCCCCTGTGTGTCAGTGGCATCCATCTTCAGGTGGGCCCCTGTCCTGGAAAGGCCCAGGAGCCCACTCCTGCAAAGTCATCTCTGCTCACTCAGTCCTGCTCCCAGTTCTGTTCCCTGGAAGCCAGGCCTCAGGGACAGGAGAGGGTAGGGCAGTCTTTGTTTGGGGCTCCTGGTGCGCCCTCACCTCTCCACGTCAGGCCACTGCCTGGGGTGTGTTGACCTCTCCTCCTCAGCCTGCAGTGTTTGGCCAGGAACTTCGCTATGGCCACTGGGTGGGGCATCTTGCCTAACTGGTCTGAATGGATAGGCCAAAAGTAGGACTGGAAGTGCCCACTGGGAGGGGTGGTGGGAAAAGTGACCTCACTCAAGGGGTGGAAACATTCCTTGTCCAAAATCAATGGCAGCTGTGAGAAAACCCCAAGAAGGCAAAGGGAGGCAGCTGTTAGGATCTGAGGTTCTGTAAGCAGGCAGGCGAGAGTGGGGACAGCCATGGCCTAACACATTTGTCATCACCCCACACTTTATTGCTTACAAAGAGTACCACCCGAACTCTGCAGTACAAGGCTGCAGCTCTTCACGTGCTGGGGGCCGGGGGGGGGGTCTCTCCCTGGGGAGCAGAATGGCTCGATGTGGATAGCTGGACAGAGGCCACCTTGGCAAGACACCGGGATGAGCTTCTCCCGAGGAGGACTCTCAGGGGGACACCCCTCACCTCCAGGAGAGGAGGCTAGCAGGCCCCCACACAAGGATTCACAGTTGATTAATGCTACATGGGCCCTGATCAGCCCCCCCATTGAAGAAGAAGGGGCAATGGGGTATGGTTGGGGGGGGGCTCATCTTAAAGAAATGCGGAGGTTTGAGGGGTCATGCGCGTGGAGACAGGTCAAGACTTGAATGCCTTCACACCCCATCTCCTGGCCTGCTTATGCGCATGCAGAGCCACTGACCTGCCCTCCTGGAGGGCAGCCATGAAAGTGCTTTGAGGTCATCAGAGTGCAAAGTGCGGTTGGCAGTGCCCCCTGAGGCGAGGGGCTGGGCAGGGCCAGTGTGAGTGTGAGGCCTGGGCTGTGTCTCAGGAAGCTGGTGCGCCTGATGTCTAAAGCCGTGGCCGGGGGAGACAGGAGCGCCTGCACCCGCTGCTTTTTTGCACACGGATCACAGCCCATCCGCAAACTGCTCGGGTTGGGCCAGCTCCCGCCACCCTTCCCTTCCACAGACGAGAGGGCTGATGGCCAGTGAGTCATGGGCCGTTCTGGGTCTGCAGCCGCGGCTCGGGGCCTGCTGCTCTGGGGAAGACTGGTGGCCAGCAGCAAAGGGACACGTGCTTGGGGACTGAGAACCATTTCACTTAGACACCTGTGGTCCTTGGCGGAAGCTGAGTCCAGCTCCGGACCCGTGTTGCTACGCCCTGACGGTGTGCCCTGGTCTCCCAGGGAGACTTCCCAGCGTCAGGCGTGGCTCCCTCCCTGACTCTGTCAAGAAAGTTCCTAGATCGAAAAGGGGCTTCAGTGGCCACGCAAGGGGGTCAGAGGGCGCCCCGTTCACCCGAGGGTGGGTACAGCTGCTGCCCTGCTCCTGTACTGGGCCTGGGTGTGGGTCCTCAGACACTCGACACCCTTCCACCTGCTCAGAGGCCGAGGGACTCGCCCACCCCTCCCTGACCCAGGCCAGAAGCTACGCTCCCGCCGGCCAGCAAGGGGCCACTGATGCAAACAGGTCAGGCCAGCTCACGGGGACCAGGGCAGAGAAGACCCTTTTTGTTCGTTCCCCATGGATGGGAAGAGGCCTCCTGCCTGCCTCCTCCTCCTCCTCCTCATGTGGGCACAGGGTGCTCTCCCGGCGGGGTCAGGCGGGACACGGGACGTCCTGGGAGGCATTCTGCCTGCCCCTAGTCGCATCGCTGAGCCAGGGGGTGGCAGACCCCTGGGAGCAGGCTGAGCCTGGGTGCCAGGGGCGGCACCGAGCACCAAGAAGGCAGGCCGCCTCTGGCAGAGTGGAGTCAGAGGTGGAAGGCTGGCTCAGGGCCTGTTCTCCAGCTGGCCATGCTTGACCCGCCAGCTCCAGGCAAAGCTGCCGTCAGGGGCCAGGGTGCACTGCAGGTCGATGCCCGAGTCCGGCACCTCCATGTCATAGCGCACGGGCTGCCCATCCTTGGTCACCAAGCTGAAGGCTGCGGCCGGGATCTGGGGGCAGAGCAAACCAGCGGGCCTGAGACTGTGGCACGGGGCTCAGGGGCCGCCGAGAAGTGCCAGGCTGAGGTCTCCCTCCAGCCAAGCAGGCAGTCCTGAAGGCCTACTCTTGCCTTGAGTCCTGGAGGACTCGGAGAGTCTCACCTGGCCCAAGGGTCGGTCCTGAGGAAGGAAAAGCCTTCCTCCTGGAGGGCTGGGCCAGGTACACTGGTTTCCGGGACTCTGCCTCTAAGTAAGTGCATACCTGCCCCCTTACCTGGCTGCTGATGCCAGTTGCGATGTCCCCCACCTTGACCCGGTGAAACTCCCGGATGTGCAGGTGTTCGCCATTGAGAGACTGTATCTGGATTTTCACACCTAGAAGGCAGGCGGGAACTGTCAGTGGAGTGGCCGCTGGGTCCCTAAGGAGCCCCATGCAGAGGGACGCGGGACAACCGTGAGGATTCTGACATGACGCTTAGGCTGGAGTGGCCCTAATGGCAAACACCTGCTGGCTCTTCCTGGTAATTTTCTGTCAACCCCTAGAATTCAGCTTACACGACGCAAAGAGCTAAGGTTGGCTCTTTTGGGGAACTAGTATTCCAGTTTGCACACAAAGCAGAATGGAAGTGGAAACGGAGACTCTTAAATTAGCTTGTGGACAACTCAGGCTGTCATGTTCTCTGAGTTGGAGCAGCCCGTCGGCCAGGCCATGGGCGCTTGAGGCCATGTGTCACACTGGCGCTGGGAAGAGCCAGGGAACAGTAAGCCGATGAAACCCTTGATCAAAATCACAATGCAACCTATACAGCCATGCTTGAAAACATCTCATCTTAGGACTTGAAATCCCAGAGGAGGATCCCAGCAAACTTGCTGCTGAGTTCTTATCTTGTTCCTCCTTTTCCCTGCCGGAGACATTATTTCTTGACTCCAGGCCAGGAGAGACTGCTCTGTGCCCCAAGTGAGCGGCCTCCTGGAACTCCATCAGAAGCCCATGAGGGGCAATGGTCCTTCACTGCCCCACCAGGGAAGGCTCTTGGGCAATCAGGGCCTCCGCTCTAAACCGACTTAATGGCCAGGTAGCTCCAGTCTGGGCACCAGGTGCCTCCCCCCGACCCCAGGCCCCCACCAGGGGAAGGGGGACCTAAACTGCCTCAGGCTCCCTAATCCCAGGCGGATCAAGTTCTGTGGGGACCGCTGAGCAGGCAAGTGCTGGGCTGTACCATTGAAATAGCTCGGCGTGTCGGTGGGCCGCCCCCGGGCCAGCACCATGTTCCAGCTGGAGCTGTGAGCCTCTGCCTGGCTGCCCCACGAATGCACGCCGGAACTCAGGGTGTCCCGTGAGCTCTGAGAGGCCTTTGACGGGTTCTGAAATGAGAGCGGGTGCGACTCAGGCCCCCTGGGCTCAGGGGGCCCATCTCTGGCCTTGGCTGGATTTGGGGCACAGGGCCCTCCCCTGGGGTGAGGCACTGCTCCCGTCCTGGGCTGGAGTGTGGCTCTCCTGGGCACTTTTGGGGCTAAGCAGGGGGCTGAGGTGAGGAGTATTTCTAGGGGGATCCAAGCCCACATCTTCTTCCCACTATCCCTAGTAGCCAAACCCTTCCCCAATTCCCAGGTGTGCTGAAGACAGATGGCCTCCTCCTGAGAAGCTACCGCCCCCTGCCCTGGTGGGGAGCCCTTCCGAAAGGAAGGGGTGACTCCCATCAGCCTGCCTTTACCACCACTTGCACTCAGCCCGCTCACCAGCTTACCTTCTCACTGTCGTCCGACAGAGAGAGGCTGTCGATGCTGAGGCACGAGAGAATCTGCTCCTGCTCCTCCAGCGAGAAGGGCTGGGACAGGCTGTTCAGAAACAGTTCTGCAGAGAAGAGGCAGAGGACGGCCGTGGAAGAGTGGGAGCGGCCGGGCCGCGTGCCCAGGGCCCCAGGAGCCCCGGCTGGGGCTGTCCGTACCTATTTCCAGCTGCTGCAGCTCCTGCTCAGGGACGGTCGCCTTCCGCTCGGCCGAGCCGGGATTCTTGGCAGGGGTCGCGTCCAGGGAGGACAGAGGCAATGGCTCCCATGGCCCACACTCCTCCTTGCCCCAGTTCAGGCTCGGAGATTTGTTCCGCTCTGGGGGCTCTGGGGGTAGTGGAGGTTGGAGCTGAGGGGCCCCGCCTGTCGTGTCCACAGCTGGCTGGGGCCCCGGGGCCCCAGGAGAGAGCTCCCTCGGCTGGACAGGCAGGGTCCGGTGAGAGTGGCCCTGGCTGGCCGGTGCCTGGGCTGGGTGTGGCGGCGGCTGTCTCGGCTCTTTGTACTCTCCCCTCCAGGGGCTCCGCAGACCGCCCACTACAAAAGAGAGCACGCTCGGTGAGGGGGAGCGGGCCCCAGGCTCTGGGCCAGGCCACGTGGTCCTTCCTGAGCAGAGGGCTGGGAGTAAGCAGTGAGGGAGGACTCTTGTCCCACTAAGGGACCCAATTTAGGAGGGCGCCAGGTGGTCTTGGAGGAGGCCTCTTCCAGAAGATGGCCCTCTACAATGGGAACACGACGGTCTATCTGTTTATTCCATCTTCCTTCTAGGTAACAATCGCAAATTTAAAAATGACAGAAATGGCTCCAGTGAAGGATTCTGTCACTAGTAAAGAGAAGATTTAAAAAGAGCCCTGAGGTCACAGCAACTTCGAGTTCCCAAGTAAACTGGCCTCCTTGACCTCCCCCTCCCGCCCCGCCATCTCTCCTACCCCCCCCCCCCCCCCCCCCCCCCCGCCCCCCCCGCCCACTCAGTGCTTCCCGAGGGCGCCATTGCTCTGGAGTGTGGGGTCAGTTCATCTGTGTTTGTGGGGGGGCATGCAAGGTCTCTCTCCTGTTTTATTTATTCCCCTCTGACTCCCATAACCACTGCCTTTCCCCTGCCCACCTCCCGGTGACATTCTAGTGTTTGATGTGGCACTTGGGTTCGTTCATATTTTTGCAAAGTGTGTGCTGTTTTGTTTTGTTTTTTTAAAGATTTTATTTATTTGACAGAGAGAGCCACAGCGAGAGAGGGAACACAAGCAGGGGGAGTGGGAGAGGGAGAAGGAGGCTTCCCGCAGAGCAGGGAGCCCGATGCGGGACTCGATCCCAGGACCCTGGGATCATGACCTGAGCCGAAGGCAGACGCTTAACGACTGAGCCACCCAGGCGCCCCTGTGCTGTTTTTATTTATCAGTATTTAATTTACAAATAAGGCATCGTTTTCTAGGCCTTGCTCTGTCCATTTACCCGGCACTATGGTTTGAAAATCCGGCTGGGCTGCTTTGGGAACACTGGCTTGCTTTCACTGCCTCCTGGTGCTCCATGGGACACAGCCAGCGCCACCCCTGCCTTTGGCCCCTCCACTCTTCCGGGAGGAGACGCGCCACTGTACCCTACGCCCCTCCCACAGGTGTGCAGATGTCTGCGGGTGCTGCGAGGTGCCCTCCGGCAGAGCTAAGGGCCACTGCCCCACATCCTTCCACCACTTAGTGTTACTAACTTTCTACCTTTTCTCACTTAGCGGCCGGTAAGTGCTACCTGGCTTTATGTCACATTCGCTGATTACTACTGAGCTTGAGCCCCCCTTTATTTACTTATTTATTTATTTTCGATTTTATTTATTTATTTGACAGAGAGACACAGCGAGAGAGGAAACACAAGCAGGGGTAGGGTCAGAGGGAGAAGCAGGCTTCCCGCCGAGCAGGGAGCCGGATGTGGGGCTCGATCCCAGGACCCCGGGACCATGACCTGAGCCGAAGGCAGACACTTAATGACTGAGCCACCCCGGCGCCCCTGGAGCCCCCCTTTAATGTTGTAGTCCCTGTCCCCCATCGACTGAGCTTCGAGGCACAGTACAAAGCATCTCTCACACCACCGGTCTTCTAACAAGCCCACGGCGGGTTTCATCGCCATGCTCTAGATGGGGACGCCAAGGCTCTGAGAGGTCGAGTACCTTGCCCTTGACCACTGCACCACGCTGTCGCCTCTCCAGCCCCTGCGGCCCGTGGGGGGCTCTTACCGTGCTGCAGAGCCAGGCTGACCTTTCCCCCCAGCTCCACCGCAGACGCACGGCGGCCGGGCTCTTTCCTCAGCCCCTCCTGGATGGCCTGGGCGGTGAGCGGGGCACAGGAGGGTGGGATCTCCCTCACAGGTGGAGGCTCGCTGGCGATCTGTGGGTCAGAAGGTGACACGTGTGGCCTGTCCCCCCTCATTCCCCAGCACCAACTTTCTGTTCTTGCTCTTCTCCCCACTTTCCCCTGCCCTGCCATGCTGGGGTCGGCCACAAAGACCGGAGAGGGATGGGACTTTTCCAAGGAAAGGGAAGAAAGGGGCCAGGCAGACACCGGGCAAGGTGGCAAGGTGCACCCAGGACCTCCAGGCTCAACCTGTCAGGAGGCAGGCGGAGGTGGCCCAGGGTACGAGTGGAAGAGAGCCCTGACCTGCCGTGAGCTCAAGGAGATCCCTCCCTTAGGATCTCCCCTGGGGCCTGTAGATTTGGGTGGCGAGTATTTTAGTCATGATCCCACATTTATGATGAGGCCTCTTCCCGCTCCATCTGCCACCGAAGAGCAGCCAAAACGGGGGTCACTTCAAGCCTGCAGCCTGGGCCCCGAGGCCCTGCTGGCTCCCCTCCGAGCCATCCCAGGCGCTGTCACTGACCTTGAGGCAGAGTGGCCCCCTGAAGTACTGGGTCCAAGGGTGGCAGCCGTTGAGCATGTGGAGCATCATGCAACAGCTGCTCCAGATGTCCACCTTGGCATCACAGGGCTTGCCCATCACCACCTCTGGGGCCATGTGGGTCTCTGTGCCGGGGATGTAGTCCCCTGAGAAGGTGGCGTGAGACCGAAAAGCCAACTGTGAACTCTGACGGGCAAGAGCCTTGGCAATAACCCCCACCCCCAGCCCCCAGTCGATTCCTGAAATACCTGGAATTTGTCTCTGTTAAAGTACCTCGAATAGAGAGGAAGCTTCCAGATCAAACTTGCTGGGGACGAGCTAAATCAGGGGCTCTGCTGGGAACTAGTATAAAGAATGTATCACCCAAAATAGGGGCTCGGCCCTTTGGACCCAATCCTTAGAATACTTTTTAAAAATGGGGAGGGGCCTGAACATTGAAAAGTAGGTTGTAGGAGACTAATTAATGGTTTGATGTTTCTGAAATTTTGGTGAGTGAAGAAAAAAAAAAAACCCACAAACTTCAATGCATAGGAGACTAGAAGGATCAATACCAGATGTGAAGATCCCCACCCCCTCTGCCCTGGTGACTTGTGTTTTTTATTTCTGCTCAGTTCTACTTTCTCCAAAAGATTTTAGAAATTATTCTTGTAATAAGAAAAAAACCCAGTAGTTATTTTAAAGTGACGGGCAGGTGTCCGTCTTCAGTTTACATCTTCAGAATTACCAACACAGTCTTTAGTAACAGAATCACTTCTAAAAGACTGTTTTTCTTTTGGTCAAGAAGAAATAATTTGATGCTTAATGCTATAAATGAAAAAAGCAGGGCACAAAATTGGGTTATATCCGCCTTAACTGCGTACAGGGTTAAAAAAAAAAAACACAAAGAAAAGACGATGTGGAAGGAATTACTTAAAACGTTCATGATTGTCTCTCTGGGCAAGAGGAGCGGGGAGGGTCCTTTTCCCTTCTAAACCACGTAACTCTGTAGTTGCCAAATATTTTACAATGGATGTGGATTATTTTAATAATCAAAAAACTGTTAAGTTAAAAACAAACATTTCTCCAGCTACAGAGCCTAGGCCCCTCGGTCAGCCCTCCTGTTGTGCTTCCAGAAACTGCTCAGAGGCCCGGGAGGGCTGAGGCCACAGGCTGGGAGCACAGCTATCCAGAAAAGGCCGCACAAGAGGGTTGGAGCCGTGGGAGCTCCGCGGCAGAAGACCTGGGACAAGGCAGCCAGCCTTTCTGTTCCCTCTTCTGTGTAGCAGGAATCTCAGAAACGTGAGCATCTGATCCTTGCTCCTATGTTTAAGCATAAGAGAAGCTTTCTAGAGTCGCTGAGGGGCTGAAATATAATGGTGGACAAAAAGTGCTCACGTCTCGGACTGCTGTTATGGAAAGCCTGGGAGAAGACATGCGGCTAATGCTGAGTCAAGGCTGGGGATGATCATTCTGGGGAGGGCGGTGGGGGGGCGGGGCTTACCCGTGACCAATGACTTGCCCAGGCCATCGGGTTGAAGGCACACAGCATGGCCGAAGTCACAGAGGGCTGCACGGCTCCCATCGCTGGACAGGAGCACATTGTCAGCTGCCGGGCCACCCCAGAGAAGAAGAGGAACAGGTGAGTCACTTCAGGCCCCAGCCCCATCTGGGCCTCCAGTGAGGCAGTTTCTGGCTGACCCTACGTGGGTTTCATTAGTCATGAGGAAGGCGAGAGCCTTATCGGTTCAGGCTAGAGGCAGGCAGCAGGCCGATCTTGGAGGTACAGTAGGGACAGAGTTTCCTCCTGGGACGCTGCCACTCAGCTCTGCTGTCCCCACCCTCCCCCAGTGGTCGTCGGTGTGTAGACGCTGTGTGGGCAGCACTGCCCACTGGCAACTATGGTGTCAAGCTGAGGGCTTGGGAAACACACGCCCCCTTCCCACCGGCACAGCCTAGTCAGCCTGACTCAGGCCCTGCCACGGGGGATGGCCAGGCAGGCCCAGAAGGATCTGGGAGGAAAGCAGGCAGGATGAGGTAAGGAAGGAGCCCACTGGGGACCAGGGCTGTTGGGGCGTGAGCCTCACCTTTGATATCTCCGTGCAGAATCCTTCGGGTGTGGAGGTATTCCAGTCCTTCCAGAGCCTGGCCTAGGTAGTAAAGGGCCCGGTCCTCTGGCAGACAGCCCTTCTGCTTTATGAGCTGGCCTAGCGAGCCACCTAGGAGACCAATGGCCAGTCTTTACATGGGGCATTTCCAGGCCTGCAGGCAGGCCAAGGGCAAAGGCCTTCAGACAGTAGGTGGTTGGAAAGTAGGCCTTTCCTGCCAGTGTCACAGGGTCAAGAGGTTAAAATGGGATAACTGGGGACCAAGGTCAAGCTGGGAAAGACTCGGGGAAACCCCAAATCTTGGCTCTGATCCGTGAAGGGGAAAGAGTGGCACCTGGCTCCTTACCTTCCAGCAGTTCCATGAAGATGTTGACCCAAGGACCCTCCTTCACAGCTCCATACAAAGGGACGATCCTGGGTGAGGTCAGTCCCGCACATGCCATCAACTCTTCTGCCCGAAACACTTCGATGCGCACCTGGCAGGGCCCACGTGAGTCAGGGTGAGGGCCCAGGCTGCTTCCCTGGCATCCTGGCAGGACCCTCGATGCTCCCTGCATGGAGACTGCTGATGCTCCCCATGTCCATTCTGAGGCCAGGCAGGGCCGTGATGGGCCTACTGGACCCTCAGAGACTAAACTGTGTACCCTGGGGGGGTAGGTCACGTTCAACTTATCGTACTTGCTTAAAGTTCTGTACTGCCGATGTGTGTGGAAACACTTAGAATCACACAGAAACTACTACCCTTATCCAGGCCCCTGGCATGCTGCCCACCCTCAAATCTGCCAAACACAGAACTTTTTCTCCCCCCCGGGCCCAAATGGCTGGGCCACTTCTAGGACGTGGGACCTTTTGTTTATCAACATCTACATCTATTCCCCGGAGGCTGGGTTTCCATCTTATCTGCAGCCAGGGCCGATGCAGCCAAGATCCTGGCTCTGTCAGCACCCTTCTCAGCACGTTTCTCAACTCGGAATTATTTGTCTTTTCCCCTGAGGATGAAAATGTCCATGTAGACGGAGCAATGCTTGTTTATTCTGTTTGCGGCTGTTTCCCCAGGATCTGGGCCTAAGAGAGGCTTCTCAGGGGGAGTGGCTTAGCCAAGGCCCCTTCCCGAAGGGACCACACACTCCCTTGTGTGGGGACCAGCATAGCATGGTGGGAAGAAATAGGCCAGGGATACAAACATCCTAGACCAAGACTCTGGCTTGGCCATTTCCAAAGGTAGAGGACTTTCCCTAAGCTCTGTTTCCATATGCAAATAAACGGTGGTGACAGGACTTGGAGGGATGATAATCAGCACCAAGCCTGGCAACTTGTGGGTGCTTGGGAAATGTTAGGTGCCCACTTCCTCCAGCTCACGCAAGAGCTGCTTATTAAACACTTAGAATTCCTAACAGAGACATGTCGTCCTTTCTGGCCGCAGCTGGTTCTCGTGTTAGCCTTGAGAGGTACCACCAGGGGGCGCCAGTGGCAACCAAACCAGCCTGGACGACATCAGTCAGGACCTGGCAGAGCTTTGCTCGGAGACAAGCTGACTTGGCAGGAGCTCTGCCGATGTGGGGCTGTTGGGCTTTTGGACTTTTGCCTATCAGTGGAAAATGTCCTCTGGTTACAGAATATCTGGTTTGGTTAATCAACTCGCATAAGCTTTGACTCTTTGTCAGTGTTTCCAGCTCTGAACCTGGGCTGGAAGGAATTCGCCGACAGGACTTGGACTAGCCAATTTCTTTCTCTCTCTGGCTCCTGGGCTGAGCTGCAGCCGAAGCACTCTGGGATGCCCCAGAGGACTCAGCGGGGCGCTGCAGGTGTTGGCGTTGGAGGGAAGCAGTGATCTGTGGAACATCACGCAAACTACTAGCTCCAGAGAGTTCAGTTTCAGCATTAGCTCGTGCTCCAGTCTTTCCACAGATCTTTATGGAGCTAGGTTTCTGGAGGCGGCTGTGACAGAAGTATTTTAGGGGGGATAATGTGGAGCAGAAAAGGAAGGTGAGGGTGTCCAGTCGGATTTCAAAATTTGAGAATTGTGCAGTGCCCAACGAGGCATACATCCCATTAGTAATTATGGTTAAGAACAGAAGAAAAATTTTCTTTCCACTTATGCGCATTGTTATTCAAATGATCACCACGTTGTTAGGCTAAACACTATTGTGTGGCCTAATTTACTCAGTAAACGGAACATTTAGGTACTTGTTTTGGCCTGGGGTGCCATGAAAAATTACTGACACTAAGGGCTGCGAAGAAGAACACTTGAGAACCTCTGCTTTAACTATGAAGAAATCCCTAAAACAATGTTAAAAACCTCACCCAGGGGTGCCAGGCTGGCCCAGTGGGTAGAGTGTGTGACTCTTAATCTCAGGGTTGTAAGTTCGAGCCCTACATTGGGTATAGAGAGTACTTAAAAATGGAAATCTTTAAAAAAAATGTAAAAAAAATTCTCACCCAGACACACGGGGGTCAGAGGGGACGCTTCCAAACACAAGGTGCATTCAAAGTCTGTGCCAGCCCCAGGGAGAGCAAGCAGAAAGGGCAGTCCCGACGGAGCTGGGCGGGGAGAACGCACATGGCCTTCCTCCCCAGGGCAGCAGCTGGCCCACCACTCCTCCCTGGACTTCAGTGTCCTCATCGGGGTCGTGGGATCGAGCCCCGAGCTCCGTGCTCAGTGGGAAGTCTGCTTGGGTTTCTCTCGCCCTCTCCTCCTGCCCACCCCCTCACACGTGCATGCGTGCGTGCGCACACTCTCTAAAATAAATTTAAAAAAACCCCCCAAACTAGTATTTACTGCTTGCTTAAAACACACCGGCACGGTTCTAAGTGCTTTGTAGGCGTTGGTATTGGCATCTTACAGGGGCCTGTGGGGCCGCACTCTCATTGTCCTCATCCAGCTGGCCAAGGCAGCTGAAGTCTGGGCAAGTAACTTACCCAAGGTCACTGGCAGTATCAGCTGGGATTTTGGTTGGGGAAGGCTGACTCGAGAGCTGCCAGCGACCCTGCTTCACTGAAGGCCTTTCCAGGAGTCTGAGCTTTTATATCCAGACCATTTCCCCCCCCCCCCCCCCCCTTCAGGGGGGGGGCTACCCCCCGGGGGGGGGGGGAAGTGTGGTCAGCCATCCCCTAACTGCCAAATCCACAAGCCACCTCCCTCGGCTTAACTGCCTGCCTGCTGACACTGGGCATTGATTTTTCCTTCTTGAGACTCTCCCCTCTTGTTTAGTATCTGTATCCATTTTACTTGATCCATCAAAAAAGGGATAGTCACAATTTTGTATATTCTTTTAAAGATCTCAGGAACATAAAATATGTGAAAGTAACTAACACAGTACTGGGCACATAGGAGTCCAATGAACAGAGGGCACCCCCTTATTTCCTCTTTACCATGGCCATATTCTCCCCTCAGACCCAGTTCTGCTTCCTCAACACATGGCCAGGCTGCCCTCACTCAGGTACCTGGCTAATGGCTGCTTCTACGTAAATGTCCACCCCCCCCCCTTACAACCTGAGCTCCTTTGGGGCAGGCGTGTGAATTCTGCAACTCTGTCTCCAGCCCCTGGCACAGTGTGCTTGGTAACAGCTGGCTGGATTTGGCCAAGGCCACACCAACCCAGATCAGTGGCAGAGTCAAAAGGAGGCTCCCAGAACTCCATGCTCGAGCCAGATGTTCTTAAATAAATGGTTCTTAATCCTCTTTGGGCCACAGGGCCCTCTGAGAATCTGACACATGATACAGACTTCCCAACCAAAATGTGTGTGTACATACACACCACATACAACCACACCACAGAATAAAGTTTCAGGAGTTCGTGCAATCTATAAAATTCATCCACTGACTAGGATATGAACTTCTACATTGGCTGATAAAAAGCACTAGAGAGATGTATATGTACCAATAAGGAAATGTGTCCATGATCTACTATTACATGAAAAACCGGGCACAGCTTCTAGAATACAATCTCAGTAAAAGAAACTACATGTTTATGGGGCGCCTGGGTGGCTCAGTCAGGCGTCTGCCTTCAGCTCAGGTCGTGATCTCAGGGTCCCGGGATCGAGCCCCGTGTTGGGCTCCCTGGGTCTGCTTCTCTCACTCACTGCCCCTCCCCCTGCTTGTGCTCTCTCTCAAATAAAATCTTTTAAAAAGAAACTACATGTTTTTATGTATGTATATATATATATATATATATATATATAAAACAAGTCTAAAAAGTCAAAGGGCAGGTACTCTGAGAATGGACTGGGGAACAAGGAGACTTGTGTTTTGGGGTATCCTCTGAATTCTTTTAATGAGCCTGTGTTTATTTGCAGTTAAAAGATCAAACAAAACCTTAAAAAACAAAACCCCCTACATTAAACCCTGGACTCAGGGCCGATCAGCATCTGACCCGAGGCCACTGATGTTCTAGAAGGAGGACCGAGGAAGTGCTGTTGTACCACGTGTTGGGTCCTCCTCAGGGAACAGGGGAGGGCACTCAGACTTGCTCCGACCCCCTGTGCAGCCTGACCTCCGATCCCTGCTCCCTCCCCCAACCCTGCCCTCTTAGCCAGGAACCGTTTTTCAGATCTTCCGGCTGAAAATCCTAAAGGGCGCCTGTGCCTGCGTGACTCCCCCTGACCGCCTTGTTGCAGCTGTGTGGGCCCCCAACGAGCCATCCCACTTGAAGTCTTGGCGGGGGGGGGGGGGGGGAGCGGCCAGCTCCAGCAGGCCTAGGCAGCAGCTCCGGCGCTTGGAAGCCCATTCGTCGTGGTTGGAGCTTTTCTGCCTGCCTTGGGGAGGTGAGAAATGGAGTATCTGTCCTGTTCTACTATATCAGGGTTGTTTACCTTGTTGCCTGGGACTCCGAGAACCTCAGCAGGGCAACAGCTGAGCAGCCCAGTGACTAAGCTCTCCCCAGCACTGGGCATGGGTTTCCAGGACACTTCACACTCTCTCTCACCTCCCAGCCACCCCTCAGGAGGGACAGCTGAGCCTTCTCTGATGGCCTGCGGGGGGACCTGCGGCTAAGGAGGTTAGGCACGGAGCCTTGGCCTCCAGCGGAGGAGAATGAGCCACGCGGGCAAGAGCTCAGCATTGCCAGCACGGGCTCAGGCCAGGGGCAGGCGGCGGGGGTGGAGCCTGCTTGTTTGACATAGTATTTCTGAAGTTTGGGGTAATACCTACGGATAGTCCCCTCTCGGCCTGTCACCTGGTGGCCCAAACTCTCAGACTTGAGCATCCCAGGCCACATACGAGCCAAGGAAGCCAGGTGATTCACGTCCGATGTGTGTCCTCACCGCTGAGAGCCACAACTCTGCATGGGGCCCGAGCTGGCTATTTGGCCCTCTTTCCTTTTGGGGATCAGAGTGTCCCTGACAAAACCCGCTTGAAAACAAGATCCATCACTGAACTAGCTTATTTCCCTTCATCGTGGGCCAAGAACGTGGCCCATGGAAATGTGTCTCATTTCTGCCTCCTGTGGCCCTGGGCGCTATAGCTCCGAGGCTGAGTTTGGGCGGGGAACAAGGTGGCTTCCAGTCAAGGTGAGCTGGGAGTGGGGGCAGGAGAAAAGACCTCTGAGGGAGAGCAGGCCCGACACCAAGGTCTGTGTTCTGCTGATGCTGGGTCTGGACAGGGCCACCTGACCAAAGGAGGCCTCAGTTCCAGGCCCAGCTGTGTGGCTTTAGGCAAGGCACATGACCCTCACTGGTCTCTAGGTCTATTACTGGTGAAATGGGCCGGAGAGGTGATTCACACCTCTGCTCGCATCAAATCCTAGGACCATGAGCCTCCTCCCCCACCCCCTTTCTAAAGAGTGGTTCACAGCCGAACTCTGGAGACAGACAAGCCTGGGTCTCTTGCTGTAAGTCGCATTTCCTCATAATGTCCACTTCCCAGGATCTCTTATTCCTGCCAACAGGAGGCAGAACCTGCACCTAACTCAGATCTGACTCCTCAGGGCCCAGCCTCATCCAAGAGGCACCTGTTAGGTACAGGCTACTGTTCCGGTTACTACCTTCTGGCCCAGGTGTGAGCACTCCCACTGTATGGGGTTTAGGAGTTTTAGCTCAACATGATGAGCCAACTGCCTTCCAGGTTTGGACTTGCCCCTAAGGCCCTGGCATCAGGAGTGACCCAGGACGCGTGCACACTTGCACACTCCGACATACATGCATACCAAATGCAGCTCCCAGGCTGGGACATGTGACTGACACTGCTCCCTTCTGGTTCCAGCTGACCCCAGGGTGCCCAGCGACAGCCAGGCTCCGTTAACAAGTCAGACCCACGGCTGCCCTGGGATTGCCCTTGAAAGAAAGCAGAGGGAATACACCAGGGACACCTGCCTGGCTTCCCTCTGCAGCCCCCAGAGCCTGGGCATACCTCTTCCTTTTTGGCGTACCTTTTTGACGGCACACTGGAAGCCAGTCTGCTTGTCCTCCATCCTGTGCACCTCCCCGAAGGAGCCTCTGCCCAGACAGGGCTGGTGCGTGGCCCAGTGGACCTCCTCTCGGTACTCATAATCCACCGGCTTGAGTTTCTGGGGTTGGCAGGAGAGAGGCCCGTTTCAGTGGCCAGGGCAGCAGAGGGACAAAAGGTTACCGCGAGGAAGGCGCTCTGGGCGGCAGTCTTTGTGCGCCTGCTCGGGTGGAGCCCTTATCACCAAAGACCCCAGCGGGTCTGAGGCAGGGCTCTGGAGGGGCAGGACCAGAGCGGGTTACAGGAATAAGTGAAGGCAAAGGAGAGCTTCGCGGGTGGCCCAAGTCTAGTTGATCCTTGTGATGAAAGATCCTTCTCCCCGGGCTTTGTGGTTGTGGGACAGAAACGGAACTGTCAACAACCTTGACAATGAAAAAATACAGCTCAGGAGCTATAAGGTAAAAGAAAGGGAAGGGACTGCAAAGAGGGGTAGGGGGCAAGGGATCGTGTCAAAGATGGATGGAATAAGCCCCAGAAACTTAAGTCTGGTAAAATGACTTAAGAGTCACAAAGCTCTCCAGTAGAGAACTGGGGTGGGGGGGAAGAAGGCAGGGCAGGGGGTAGCGCAGATGGGCAAAATCCTGGTCTTTCACAGCAGGGGTGGGGAGCGAGCATCTGTGGTTGATACTGCCAATTCCTGTTTCTCAGAATACGCGTCATTCATCACACACACATGCACAACAGCCATAAGCAATAATGAGCTAACCAACCAGAAGAACTCAAAATAGAAGTCTCTAAAGACCCTGAAGAGTGACCTGGAGGCGGAGTGGGGGGTACTGCCTCTCGCCAAAGCTACGCACTTTCCTACTATCTGACTATCTGACGTGTTCTCATGCGCACGAGTGACTTCCATAAAGAGCGAAGACCACCGCCCCCAAGGGCAGAAGTGGAGAGTGGGTGTGGCAGGTTTCCAGGGATGCTGCCCAACCCCCCCTCCCTCAGCAGGTCCCACCTGACTGCCAGCTGCCGATCTCAGCCCCAGAGTGGGTGGCACCTGTGCAGGTGTGTGGGGGCTCGCTTACCTCCGTAAGCAGGACCCCCTCGCTGTCCTCAGTCTCGGGGCTGGGCTTTCGGGGCTTCGAACCCCCTGCCGACCAGGTCTTGGCCAGGCTGGCCAGGCTGTGGGCCTGGCCGGAGCTCACGCTGCCCTGCAGGGCGTGTACCAGGTACTCCTCCACAGAAAACTTATCCCGTGGGCCACGGGATGGGCAGCCGGGCTCCAGGTGGGGGCCAGGCACCGGCTTCTGACTGTCCACGCAGGCCAGTTTGCTCAGGTAAGGGCCAGCCAGGGGCTGCTGGCTCTCTATGCCAGTCAGTTTGTCTAGGAAGAAGGACTCTAAAGGGTGAGGTTTCCAGGGCTGGAGAGGATGGAATGGGAAGGGATGGGGCAGCCTGCTGTAAGGGAAGGGGTGCACGGGCTGGGGCAGGGGGCCGAGGGCCTGCGGGTGGTGGAGTTTCCACACATGATTTAGACATTGCAAGGGGCTGATCAGTTTGTGGAGTTCCGAGCGAGGCAGGGCCGGCCGCAGGTCCTCCTCGAGTTTCTTGAAACACAGTCGGCCAAGGCCTGGCTCCTTTGGAGGCTTGGTGAACTGGAGGGCATTTCTAACATACGCGGGGCCTAGTGGAGATTCATCCTCCTGTGCGGGAGAACGCCAGGTGTTAGGACCCGGGCCCAGTGCCAAGGCCCCGGCAGCATCCCGACGGCCCCAGGAGCCTGGGGTCTGGGCTGTGGTGGTGACTCTTACCTGCACGGGGACTGTGCAGGTCTCCTGCTCTGGGGTCCTGGGGAGGGGTTTGGCCAAGGCCACTCCGGCCTGCGCCAGGGACTTCGAGCTCTTCTTCTTACGCTTCTTCTGGGCTTTGCTGCGGCGCTTCCCTTTCCAACACACACGGGCCATTTTGCCCTCTGTTGCGTGGGCCACATTGTTGGGGATCTGATCAAGGCTCTCGGACTGGCTGTTGAAAGGGACAGATCCGCAGGTTGAGTGTGAGGCAGTGGGGCGGCGGGGGGACGGCTCAGGAACTGCGGTTAGAGTCGTAGAGACCCCCGAGGTCAGATCCTAGCTTGGTGAGTGCTTGTGTCAACGTGGGAAGGGTCCTCAACCCCAAGGAACCTCAGTTTTCTCATTTATAAAATGGGCATAGGACTTCCTGCCATGCAGACGAAGGTGGGGTTTAAAGGAAACCGCTCATTTCAAAAGCCTACCTCAGTGCCTGATCCCAAAGCAAGCTTGCGACAGACAGCAGTTATTACTACCATGATGGGGCGCACGCTGTTCTTTAGGGGGGGATGGGCAGATGCAAGATTCCCACACTGCTCTCCAGGGTGGGCTGTCCCTGGAGAGGTCCCCGGGTGCGGGGGGGGCATATGACTCGGAGGGCCACACTCCGCAGCGGGCACTCTCAGCTCTGACAAGAGTCTGTTTCTGTTGCCTCTGGATGAGGGACAGTTGAGTCTGGGCACCTCCACCCCCACTGGTGCCTGGAGATCCCTGGTTTCCGGGAATGTAAGTTGCTGCATAAACACAGACGCCATTGGGGCGCCTGGGTGGCTCAGTTGGTTAAGCACCTGCCTTCAGCTCAGGTCACGATCCCGGGGGGGGGGGGGTCCCTGCTCAGTGGGGAGTCTGCTTCTCCCTCTGCCCCCACGCCCCCCCTCATGCTTGTGCCCTCTCTCTCTGAAATAAAAAAATAAAATCTTTAAAAAACAAATAAACAAAAAGTCTCGGCTGATGCCCGGTACCAGGGAGCCTTCCATTGTCCGCCAGCCTAGAGGCTCACTACCACTGTGGATCCAAGCTGGCTCTTGGTGTTACGGCACCGGCCACAGAAGAGTGTCTGAAAAAGCCACTGCCAAATAGCTGTGCAGCAGACCACAGCCTCAGCTGCCCCCCAGTGGCCTCACCTTCTTCTCCCCAACAAAGGAAGCAGATTCACAGCAGTTCTAGGGGCTGCTAAAGGCCTATGGGCTTCTCTCAGGCAGCTGAAAGAAATGGGCCCTGAGAAACCCCCTACCCTGGGCCCTGGGGGCAGCGTAAGGCATGTGATCTGACCCAGCATTTCTTGGTTCAAGGGCAGCAGCCCTCCCCCAGCCTTTTTCATCACTAGCACTTTGCAAATCCCAATGATAAAAAAGTCAGCCTGTTGGTAGAGGAGGGAACTGTCTCCAGGTTCAACTTGCAGTTAGCCAAAAAATCATCTTTGGGGATGGGAGCCTGGGAACAGACCGAGCCTCACTCTGGCTTCCTTTCTGTGGGGCCACCCAGCTGCGAATCTGTCTGTTGGTCCCCTCCGGTGTCCAAACCCTCATCCCTCCTTGGGCGTGTCTCACAGGAGAAAAGACACCAGCGGGTTTCTCCCACAGTTACAGCGGCCCCTCGGCACCTGCGTTCCTGGTCACGCACCACTGGGAAAGTGACTCCTGTTCGCAGCACCCTCCCTACTGATGGGAAACGAGAGGGGAGCAGCAAGGACTCTGAGGAGAATAAAAATAAAATGTCAAGCTGACGGGACCCAGAGGCAGTCATCCACACTCCGTGAAAAGCTTTTGAAAAGCTTCTTTGGCTGACAGAGCAGTTCAGCCAGGAAAACCTGGGCGGGTTCCAAGAGCTGAACCACAGGTGCTGGAGGAGGGAGCCAGGGGTCACTGGGGAGCGGCCGGGGCAAGCAGCCGGGGGAGGGAGGACTCGGTTTCAGGTCCCTGGGACCCACGCGAGCTGGCCTCCTTACCTGTAGTGTTTGGACCCAGCAATGAAGATCCGCTCTGAAAAGGTGGGGCTGAACTCTTGGCTGTTTTCACCTTGTGAGTAAAGGAAAAGAGGTTGGACGAGCGGAAAGGAGGAGAGGAAGAACAAGACCTGGGCACTGAGGACAGAGACATCTTAGAGACACCCTCTCGGGCCGCTGCCCCTCTCAGCCCACCCTCCCGCTCAACAAGAGCAGAGGGCAATGCCAACAACGGGGGCAGAAGGGTGCCCACCTCCCTTCACTAACGTGACTAGGTGACGTCATAGAACACACCCAACGCAGCGGCCGGCACATAGTAACAGCTCAATAAACACCAGCTGTCGTGTACTTCTACGTGACTGTGTATGCGCCTACTAGGACCATCATGTCACCCACTGTTTCACTTTGTATTCTCTCATCTCTCCTCAAAAGCCAGCCAGAGGGAGTGGAAGACAGGGGAAGGATGTGTACATGTCGAAAATGCCACCTGTCTCCCCAGGCTGTATCCCAAGAAATCTTAGAGGGTAGGGGGGACAGAGGAGGACTTCTGGCCTCAGCCAGGCACCCAGGAGTTTCTCAGGCTCTGGTGGCAGCCACCATGCCGAGTCATTTGGAAGTATCGTGAGTGCAAGCAGAGAGGACCAGACAGGCCTCACCCTGCATTGGCCTATGTCCCCTTGACTGGCCCAGCAGGCCAAAGAGCAGGTGTTCATTCTCTGGGGTGGAGCCACCTCAACGTAGAAGGTGGGGAAGGGCCTAGAGGCCCCAGAGGGGCTTTCCAAGAGACCTGGCCTTTCCTGTCTGGGGCCTCTCCAGAGATGCTCAGGCTGCCCAAGGTCACAGCACAAGCTGATGGCCTGCTTGACGATCCTGCCAAGAGCCCCAGGACCTGTGAAGCCTCCCGGCTCTCCTCTCCTGCTCCGCTCATGATAGACAAAAGCCTCTACACACCACTCCTCCCTTCTGTGTTCCAGCCCCCGGCACGGTGACAGCTCCCACTTCAACTCATTCTTGGCTTACCCCCCCCCCCCCCAGTTGTGTCTTGTGAAAATCTCCGATCGCGGTCAACTCTGACCTTCCTCCCCCGTGCCCTGCCACACTGGCACGAGGACTGTGCCCACCTGCAGGCCCGCCCGCCTGCCCTCTGTCACCAGCCCCGGTCTGGGCCCTTACATTCGGCCTGGGCAATGATGGAGATGGCGGCCAGTCCTCCCTCGGAGCCTTCCTTGGCGGTGCCTTTGGTGATCACGTCGTTCAGGATGTCCCACTTCCCGCAGAACACGGGGCTCTTCTCCACAGCCTCGAGCTTGTTGACGGGGCCTTGCTTCTTCCCCATTGCCTGTGTCTTCTCCTTGGCTTTGGCGAGCTCCTTCTGCTGCCCGGCTGCCGAACCAGGGGCGCCTGGGCAGGCCATTTCCATCACTGCCATCTCCCAGGCTCACACTCACCCTGAGGGACCAGACGCAGAACAGGCTGGGTTAGAGGAGAAAAGTGGGGGTGAGGCTTTTGACCTCTTTCTGCCTCATATATTTATCTTCCAAACACCCCAATGGCAAAGGAGTCAACCCTTCTTGTTCCATGTGGCATGAACCTTCACCCTGGCTCCTGCTAGCGCACCCCCACAAGCAGACTCCTTCCATTCTGCCCAGCGAGGAGGATTCCGGCCCACTCCTCCAGCATGGCCAGGGCGCAAACATCTGGGTTTGTCCTTTCTTGCTTTTATAAATAATGGCCGAATCTCCTTCTGTTTTTTTTTTTTTTTTTTTTTTTTTTTTTAATGCTGAATTTTGCTCTCCCGGAACGTAGCGGTAGATTCCATACTCCAAAACCACCAGTCACCTCACTGACTCTGCACAAACCTTGCCTTCTCAGAGGACATGTCTACACTGGCCACAGTGGCTTTTCTCCAAATGGGGAAAATCAAATTTTTGTTCCCTAGCAGGAGGTAGATACATATATGTGTGCATGCATAGATTTACGCGTGGATATATACATTACACGCGCGCACACACACACACACACACACACACATTTTACAAAGTCTACAAATCAGCATGCAAATGGCAGCGCCAGCACTTGGCTCTTTTCCCAGGACGCATCTGTCTGTGGCCTTCCAGAAGGAACTGACATGTTTCTTTCTGTAATGTCCGTACTCATTGCTGAAAACCTCTCCTAGGTATCAGTTTTCTTTCAGGCAACACTAGTAGTGGAATATTTGTATTAGCGCCCCCAACACCGATCTATACCTCTAGGACTCCGAAGATAAAGCGCAGGGCTTCGTGCCTCACTGGTTCTATCTCCAGCAGTCCTGTGCGTTCCCCGGAAGCCCCAAGGGAGAGTGAGCCCAGTGTTGAGACAATCTTGTGCAAACAGCACGTAGACTAGAACTGTCATGAAAGTGATCTGCACTCACCTGGGATAGCGACCCTATGGGAACCTTTTGAAAGACTGGGCCTGTGAGCTCCCAAAGCGAAGGTCCCTCCAAGTCGGGACTTGCTTTCCACCGAGCCTGAGAAGGCACCGCATTCAGACTTTTTTTTTTTTTAAGATTTTATTTATTTATTTGAGAGAGAGAATGAGAGAGAGCATGAGAGGGGGAAGGGTCAGAGGGTGAAGCAGACTCCCCGCTGAGCAGGGAGCTTGACGCGGGACTCGATCCCGGGACTCCAGGATCATGACTTGAGCCGAAGGCAGTCGCTTAACCAACTGAGCCACCCAGGCGCCCCAGACAGGTTTTTAGTAAGTGCTCCCTGCTGGCAGGCGGGTCTAAAGCTGTCGCTAACAGATGCAGTCTCCCCTGGTGGCAGTCCACTCATCCTGGAACACAGTTCCATTCGCTCTTGGGGCAGAAAGGCGGGCCATGTGAAGGCAAACCTCTCCACCGCTGGTCTTTTGTCCTGTGAGGCTAGAAGCTGACCTGGGATGGTGGGGGCCTGGGCATCTCTAGGCTGAAGCTCTCTTCCTACCGAGTCGGCCTCACTGCAACAGCCACGAAGCACGGAACCAGCTCGACTCGGGACGGGGTGGGTGGAGGGTGAGATGGGCTTGTTGGTCACTACAAATTTGATCCTTCCATTTCTGCCTTCAAGGGTCTGCTGACTCCGAACTCAGAGCGGCTCCAGCTTTCAGTTCAGATGCCTGGGCTTGGCCCCGAATGCCGGACGCTGGGGAGGGGCATGGGTGGCCTCATTGTTACCTGTTGACCCTGAAAAGTCTAAGGGGTGTTCTGACTTCCAAGTGCCCACCTGTCTCAGCCTCCTATTTTTTTTAAGATTTATTTATTTATTTGAGAGAGAGAGAGAGAGAGAGAGGTGGAGGGGCACAGGGAGAGAGAGAATCCTCAAGCAGACTCCCCGCTGAGCACGGAACCAGACATGGGGCTTGATCCCAGGACCCTGAGATCAGGACCCGAGCTGAAATCAAGACTTGGCTGCATAACCAACTGTGCCACCCAGGTGCCCTGTCTCAGCCTCTTTGCCAGAGGAAAAGGGGTCTTAAAAACAAACTGCAAGCCCTAGGAACCTAACACTATTAAAGATGCGCCAAAAGGGACGTCAGTAGTGCTTTAATCTCATTTTCATTTGAAGAAACTGATGCTAATTAGGCGGAGACTTGCCCAAGGTCACCCAGCCTTGTGTGGCACCACAGGCCCAGGACCTAGAACCCCTAGCTCCAGGCTGTGCAACCCCCTCCCCGAGTCTCCTGGGCTCCAGGCAAACACAAGGGGGAAACTCATGGCCCTGTTTGGTCAGAAGGCTCCTGAGGGTGGGGGTGGTGCCCTCAGCGTACAGCACAGTGGGGCACAGAGGAGATGACCGATGCTGGCTGAATGGGGGTATCAGAGGATGACCTTCAGAGACAGGATGATCCCGAGCACCAGGGATGAAGAGAAAGTCCCATCTGGAGTGAGAGAAATGAGGCCAAGGTTGTTGCAAGGGCACCCAGCTGTTGGAGATCCAGCTGTGCTTCGGTTCACAGGGCCGGTCTCTGTCGGACATGGCTCATCCTGAGCTACAGCCCTCCAGAGAGGCTGGGGGGCTGCCCCTCGCCCCCAGGAGCCATCCTGTTGCCTTGGTAGTGAGCTGGGCCACTGGCCAGGGGTCCTGATCCCCCCTCCAGGAGCATGCCGGACTCCCCCGTGCCAGGGAAGCTGAGTCTGAGGCAGCAGGGCTAAGGGCCCCCTCTGCAGTTCTCTGATGACTCATCCAACAGCCTGGCAGGCAGAGAGAGGAACAAGCGGCCCGTTGAGAGGTTAACCCAGAAGTTGGCAGCTGAACCTGTGAAGGGCACGGGAAAACAGGCTGACCCTCACCTCCCAGGGGCACAAAATCACAGCCTGGGAGCTGTACAGCTTCTCTGGTGCCACATGACCATGACTCAGACCCTCACTGATAGCCTCCAAGTTCAAGAAGCTATTCTCAGGATACTCTGGCCTGAGAGTAGCTCTCCTACACATTCACACATGTTTGCTCCCTCTCTCCTTCCCCACTTCTACAAGGGTTCTGGCCTACAAAAAACAGGGTTCTGCATTAAGCCTGGGACTGCTGGCCAGGTGGCCTTCCTAGCCCTGAGCTTTGCCCCTGGCTTGCTGCCTCAGACCACTGCCCTGCAGCTTTGCCCCTTCTTTCTCCTGTAGCTTGTGGGGAGTGAAGACTGAGCCAATTAGGTCTCTGCCTTTGAAGGCAAGTCAAAATTCTGATCCATTACTCAGTCTGGACGCTCTCCCCAGCTCCACTCTGGCCTCAAATGTATACTGCTCCTCTCTCACTGTCAGAGCCGAAGATGTGGGCACGGGTAATAGCCAAACCCACTGAGCTCACCTACAAGGCCACAGAAACCAGAGGGGAAAGAAAAGGTGTGTTATTTTTTCAGTATTCTTTTAGGGCCTGGTGCACGTGCACTGCTTGTCTGTCTTCTATGGGGCCTCGATGACCACCCCCCCCGGAGAAGTCTGGTGGTTGCAGTGACTGGGACGGTACCAGAGCAACCCTTGGGCATATCTGTAGGACATGCCTGTTGTGGGCAAGGCTCCTGGGCCCTGAGACAAACTTGGCTCCCTCACCAGCTAGTAAAACTCTTCTGTCCAAGTTGGGGAATTCTTTTTTTTTTTTTTTTAAGTAGGCTCCATGCCCAGTGTGGAGTCCAATGTGGGGCTTGAATTCACAACCCTGAGATCAAGACCTGAGCCAAGATCAAGAGTCAGATGCTTAACTGACTGAGCTACCCAGGTGCCCCCAAATTAGGGAGTTCTTAATGTGGGTTCAAGGACAGCCTCAGGATGGTCTGTGAGCCACAGAAACCATATACAATTTGTATTTTTACAGGGAAGAGCTCCACAGCTTCCATCATATTTTCCAAGGGTCTGACATTCCCCAGAAGGTTGCTGTAGTCTCTTTAGAAGATCAAGGCCATGATTCTGACACCGCTCTTTCATGACAAAGAAGAGCTCAATAATGTAGCAGTTTCCTACCTGACTGCAAGTTAGAATAACCAGATGAGTTCTAAAATGCACTTGCCCTAGACCTACTGAAACACTTGCGGGCATTAGGCCCAGAATCTGTATTTTTGACAAATTCTCTGGGTGATTCTGATGCCAAGGGGTCAGAGACTACCATCTGACCCCTGGTCTATACTGTAAGGCTGTCCTGTCCAATATGGCACCACTAGCCACATGTGGCTATTTACATTTAAGTCAATTAAAATTAAATAAAATTTAAAAATCAGTCCCTCAGTTACACTAGTTACCATATTGGACAGTGCAGATACAGAATGTTTCCATCAGTGCAGGAAGTTCAATCAGACAGTTCTTGTTTACAACTATGATAGCAAAGTTTTCTCTGACAGCAAAATCTCTGCTCCTAGGATTCTGCAACAGGACTGGAATCTAGGCTAAATGAATTGCTGATTAACTGGAAGGTACAAAAATATGTTTTATTTTGATCTTCAGTGATGATTACCTTCACATTTCAGTTCCCTTTTTTAATAAGTGCAGTAAAAACACCAGACTAGGAACCAGAAGAGAGGGGTTCTAGCCTTGGCAACTTTTTAAAAAAAAGCCAGTGGGACCATTTTTGTCAAATGAACTCATAGCTCAACGCCCAGTATATAAAAGAGCTGGAAGCACGTAAATGATATGTAACTCATATGAGAAACAGCTGTTCTGCTAGAGAAGGTGGGCAGGAGCCTCATGCGCTCAACTTCCCTTCATCCACCAAGGATTTCTGTGGAATCCTACGTCTTCTCTTCTGAGGAAGAGAGCTTGAAAACCAGTGGCCTAGGAAATCTTGTGAGGTTCCTTCTAGTTCCCCAAATGTAACTGATCTGTCAGGATCATCTGAGGGCAGGATGACCAAGTCAGAATGATCACTGTCGATATTCACTAAGCACCTACCATTTACTGACCTCATTTTCAGATGTGAAGACAGGCTCGGAGAAGGCCTGGGGCCTGCCAGACCAGCAACACAGTTACAAGTTGCAGAGGTGGGGCTGGACCCACGCGACTATCTCCAAGCCTGTCTCCAAGCCCGCATGCCCAAGCTCGAGCAGGCCACTGAGATGCTTCTCTCAGCTGCTTCTGACTTGTGGGGACCAAATGAGGCAGTCGGTCTGCCTGGTCCGCAGAAGATGCTGAATGAAAGCTCATTCTCTTGCCCTTCACCTGCCTCACGAATGCCATCACCAAGACAATGGGACTTCTCGGTGTTGGCACGACAGAGACAAGGTGTTCAGCTGTAGCGAAGGCATTTAACATGCTGAGCCTCAGGTCTCTGCATACAAAAGGCAAATAAAAATCTGTTTTACAGGGTCATCCTGGAAATGTCCACTGAGGGACCAGGGCAGACCAGGGCAAATCCCTCTCATGACTATTTCATCTGGAAGTAAAAACTTGTCCTCCTCTGAATGCCCAGAGGGGACAAATAGCAGAAGTAGAATGACTCAACTTCCTTAATAAGATATTAGTTGAAAACCAATCTTATTCTGAGGCTTCCTCTTTTAAGCCTTCAGCTTGCCTGGCCACTAGGCCACACTGGGCTGGCTTCTGCCTCTCAAGAATGAGGGGCTGTGAAGGAAGGGGAACCAAGGTCAAGTGCCAGGCAGAGTGAGCTGGCCTGGCAAAAACAGCCATCTGGCCCGGCAGATCCAGAGATCCTCATACCCGCTCAGTCCTGGCTCCCCTTTCTGCCCTGCCTGCTCTCCCTAAACTTCCCTCCCCACACCCCCGCCTCTGTTCTGGCCAGTCTGCTCCTCTCACTTGCCTGAGCACAGCAGCAATGGGTAAGCCTCGGATTCTTTTCCTTTGTTCACCCTGTTGCCCTGGTAGAGAATGCCTTCTTCCTTTATCAATATCTACCTTTTATAACCTATCCCCTCAACGAAGCTCCTGCATCCATGGCACAAGTGTTCAGTGAGTGTCCCCCAAGTGCCAGGGCCTGTACTGACCGGGATCATTCATTCAATGTCTTCTGTGCGTTGGGCACGTGCAAGGTGCTTTATCCACTTCAATGAATCTCACAGAAACTTTGCAAGGTGGGTGGTATTATTCCCATTTTATAGATGAAGAAACTAAGGCTCTAGGAGATAAGTTGCCTGCAGAAACAAATGAGGCCCAATTTACACAACTAGAGCATCTACCATGGGATTAGAGCTAAAGCTTCCTGGCCCTTTCCCCAGGGACCCAAGGATTCCCAGTTCCATTCTAGAATAAAAGTTTACTGGCAGAGGCCCCTGGAACATCAAGGACCTGAGCAGTATTACTACCCATGTGGTTATTACTGCTCCCATTTTAAAAGCCCATAGGATCTGCCCACTGTTCGTATTAATTGCTTAGTCTGTGTAGGCAGGAAGCACAAGAACCAAAAATGAGGGGTCTCCGGTAAAAGCCGAATCAGCGATAAATTGGTCAGACTTCTAGGTGGGTTACACCACCACATGTTCCTGGGATGTTAGAATGTTTAACTTGATTAGTTTTAACAGGTCATTCCATTTTCTTAAAACAACAACAACCCCCTCACTTATAAGGCGCACACACAGAAACATGAATTCCAGGAAAGATGACACTACCTTCACTGGGAGAGTCACTGAAGGATGATGTGCTTTGGCAAGCAGAAAAGTAAGCCAGAGAAGAAGCGGGATGCAAGAAACAATGGAAGGCCCAGGCATCCATAGGATATGTGGGTCAATTTAATTAACCATTGGATGTAAAAAAAAAAAAATAGTTTAAGCCACTTTAAAACATTAAGTTCTAGAAACATTAGCAAGGAAGGAAGGTGGAGGGGGGTTGTTCAATGGGTAATGAGTAACAAGAGCCTTGCCTTTTGGTGAAATTTACATGTAAAAGTGTTTACACTTCATTACAAAAAATTATAGTTTAGTATGTATGTTAAAATCTAAGAGTAACTAACTATAAGGATAGAAATGCAGGGGTGCCTGGGTGGCTTGGCTGGATGAGTGTCCAACTCTTGGTTTTGGCTCAGGTCATGATCTCAGGGGTGCGGGGTCGAGCCCTGCTTTGGGGCCTCTGTGCTTGGCGCAGAGTCTGCTTGAGATGCTTTCCCTCTCCCTCTGCCCCTCCCTCTGCTCACCCGTGCACTCGCACACTCTCTCTCTCTCAAATAAATAAAATGTTAGAAAAAAGAATACAGATACAATTCAGAGTTTCTAAACCAGAAGGGCAAAAAAAGAAAAACAGAAAACTTGATCACTCTAACAAAAGGCAAGGAAAAAAGGAAAAAAATAGCAAAGGAAAAGGACACTAAGTATAAAATGAAAACAGAAATGAAGGTGGCAGAAGTCAGTCGAAGTATTAATGCAGCATTAATCACAAATAGATAAAGCCCACCCATTAAAAGATAGATAGGATTTTAAAAGATCCAGGTAGATGCTTACTAAAAGAGACAAAATAAAATTACATAGAAAGACTGAAAATAAAGGATGAAAAGAGATATGCCAGACCCATACTAACCAAAGACACGTAATATTCGTATCAGACAAAACATTTAAGATGAAAGGATATAACTTATATGCACCTAATAAAGCGCCTCAAAATCCAAAGGCTGGTGGCAAAGTTGAGGCTTTATGGATGAGTGAGGTCTCTGCTTTGGAGTGTTCCGTCAAACAGAACTGCAGGGTCTTATAATACAGCCATCTTTGAACATGGGTTGGGTCTGCTGGGAGATGGGCTCTGTGCTGAGTGTTGGGTGTACACTGAGGAAGAAGACCCAGCCCCTCGAGGAGCTCATAGTCTACTAAGGGAAAGAAACAAGTAGTCAGAAAATTACAATCCAGTAGGGTCACACAGCAACAGACACAGAAACACAGCAGACGCAATGGGAACACTTGGAGGGACACCTAGCTCAGCCTGGTGGGTATCAGGAAAGGCTTCTTGGGCTAAGTCTCAAGGGGTGAGCAAAAACAGCCCAAGAAAAAGAAGGTATTCTAGGTGGAGGGAATGGCAAAAGTTAAGGCACAGAGGTGAGTCTAGGAAGAGTCCCAAACAGCTCAAAGTTGCAGGTGGGCAAAGCTTAGGTCATGCAGGGGTTAAATTCTTAGCAAGAGGGGTAGAATTCAGAGGCAGAGTTCCAGAGGGAAGAACCGACAGGGTAGGGGCAGATGGTGGATGTGGGTACTGACATGTAAACTGTGCCGTTCGGATAGAACTCTCACCCCACCTCCCCAGCCTGGGCTGACAATACCCTAAGCTACAGGCCTCTGGGAGCCTTGCTTAATTTTTTCCCCCAGGTGGAGAGGCTAAGTGGGCACTGGGACCTAGAGACACACTCGAGGAAGGAGGAAGGAGCATTCTGAGTGAGTGGAGGCTGGAGGAATCTCAACCTGCCTGGTATGCCAGCTTGAGGCCTGCTTCCCAGGAGAGCAATTTCTGCCTCAGCATTTTACATTAAGGAGGATAGGAAATTCAAATGCACCTCAATCATTAAAATCTTAGAGATCAATTTTAAAATAAAAACCTGTCATGCCCACAAAAACTCAGTCTCGCCAATTCCACAGGTCAAACTGCTAGGTAAATGAAACATATGGAACAAAATTTCTTTTCTTTTTTTTTTTTTTAAAGATTTTTAATTTATTTATTCATGAGAGGCAGACAGAGAGAGAGAGAGAGAGAGAGAGAGAGAGAGAGAGAGAGAGAGGCAGAGGGAGAAGCAGGCTCCCAAGGAGCAGGGAGTCCGATGCGGGACTCGATCCCAGGACTCTGAGCTGAGGCAGACGCTTAACCATCTGAGCCACCCAGGTGCCCCGGAACAAAATTTCTGACTGTCCTCCAGCCCCCACCACACGCCCGTCAAGGCTGGCTAGCCCCACACGTGCAGAGACCCTGCTGTCTACAGGCCCCCTCAAATGTTCAAGGCAATCACCTCATGTCCATTCTATTAGCACAGGCCTCACCCACTTCCAGCTTCTCCCTGATCCCCTCCCCTCCCAAGTTAATCTTAAAACATCATGTCCTTAAGATAACCTCAGGTTCAAAGACATCTGCTGGCTCTGCACTACTTATGGGCCCAGGATCAATTCTGTGGTCCATAATCTGTCTAACCACTATTTCCCCAAAAACACAGGGTTTGGCTGTGGCCAGTCTGATCTCTCCATGCCCAACTGACTCGCTGCTCAAATCTACAGGTCTGTGTGCGCCATGTCTTGTGGGGGCCACCCTGCACATCCTACTTGCCCTTCACCAGCCAAGCTCGGACTTAGCCTCCGGGAAGTCCCTCCTAATGGCTTCATTGCACTGTCGCCTCCTTTTCTGACCGCCTATGGGACTGGCTCTCCTCACTCTCCTCACCCTCACCCTGGCCCTTAATCATACCATCACCCCCCTTACTCCTCAAATGAAATAACACAGATGAAAGAACTCTGGAAGTAAGAAAGCATTATACCAAGAGGAGACAGCCATTTCTTGTGTGTACAACTCAGAGAACTGTGTCTAGGTAATGCAGCAAACAGAGTTATGGAAAAAGATGCCTCATCAGAGATGCTTAGTATATTTTGCAATAGTAAAAGCTGGAACAAAAATGTCTAATTATGGGGGAGGATAATTATTAGATAAATCATGGTACGTCCATTAACAATGTTTACAAAATGATTTTTAACTATATGGAAAAATGCTGATGGGACACAATATTAACAGAGAAAAGATTCAGATTTATATCTAAAGTATGATCCCACCTAGCCTGTGTCTGTATACTACATCAACCTTTACAAAAATGTACCCAGGGGGTACCTGGGTGGCTCAGTCGGTCAAGCTTCTGACTCTTGGTTTTAGCTGGGGTCATGATCTCAGGGTTGTGGGATGGAGCCCAACATCAGGCTCAGTGCTCAGCACGAGTCTGCTTGTCCCTCTCCCTCCTCCTCTGTCCGCCCCCACCCTGTGTGCATGCTCTCTAAATAAGTGAAATATTTTAAAAGGGGCACCAGGGTGGCTCAGTCGGGTAAGCGTCTGCCTTCAGCTCAGGTCATGATCTTAGGGTTTGGGGATCGAGTCCCACGTTGGGCTCCCCACTCAGCGGGGAGTCTGCCTCTCTCTCTCTCCCTCTGTCCCTCCCCCCTCCCTGCTCGTTCTCCCTCTCTCTCAAATAAATAAAATCTTTTTTTTAAATTACGATTTTTTATTTATTTGACAGAGACACAGCGAGAGAGGGAACACAAGCAGGCGGAGTGGGAGAGGGAGAAGCAGGCTTCCTGCGGGGCAGGGAGCCTGACGCGGGGCTCGATCCCAGGATCCTGGGATCATGACCTGAGCCGAAGGCAGACGCTTAACCGACTGAGCCACCCAGGCGCCCCCCAGTTACCGGTTTCTTGTATATCCCCCCCAGAGATGTTCTCTGGGGAGTATTACTTTCATAACGAAAACAAGCGATCACTAGAAAAGGGTCTCATGGTATGGGATAAGAACTGAAGAGGCATCTGGTTCACATTCTGTGAGTGGGGCTTAATAAATACGTGATAATAAATACCCCCAACCCACACCACCTGCACTGGCAGCCTCATCAGAATCTCTGTGGCTGGTCAGCAAATGCTACCGAAACAGGGGGCTGGAGGTGGACAAGCCCGTCCCTCCTGGTTTTGGTTTTCATTTCTGTCTCTTTCTTGTTTCCCACTGGGGGCTGTGGGTTTTATCAGTTATGACTCAAGAAGTAGGAAGGTGCTCAAAGATGGCCCTGTCAGCCGTCCTCAACTCTGAAAGCCACGGCTTCCTTGCTTTTATTTATAGTCACCAAGGCCAAGTGTGAGCAATAGTGAAGGCCAGTGCTAGTGCGGGATGTAAGAAACACTTGAGGGCACAAGTGGACCCATAGAGAGTGGGACACACAGCACAACTGGCCCTGAAACAAAGCCACCAGCCCCTCCTTGCCTGCTTATGCCACGGGTGGGACCCAAGGGTTGGTCTGAATCTGGGAAACCTGAAGGAGGCAAGCTGTTCTAGTGAATCTCTCCTACCTTCTTTACGTAATTATCTGACCCCCTGTTTTTTTAATCTGTATTTTGTTTTCAACTACAAAAGTAATACTTGTTCACTGTAAAAATTTCAACCATACAAAGTGCTTAGAGAAAAAGAAAGAAAGAAGGAATTTTGCCCCATTTCCTCCTCCCTACAATGTAAGAAACCCTTAAATTTGGTGTAAATCCTTCTATCTCCATGCCCAACTGACTCGCTGGATTTGTGCACAGGGCTCTTACGTCAAAGTACATATTCCTAACCATAACACTCTATTTTCATGTGATCTAAATTAGCATACATATATAAAGTTTGGGACTATTTTTAAAAGAAACATGGCCTTATAGATATCTAATATTCTACCAGTTATATCTCTCACTTAACAATAGATTATGGTCGGTGCCTGGGTGGCTCAGTCAGTTAAGCGTCCAACTGTTGATTTCAGTTCAGGTGGTGATCTCAGGATTGTGAGATCGAGCCCCAAGTCGGGCTCCATGCTGGGCGTGGAGTCTGCTGAAGATTCTCTTCCCCTCTTCCTCTGCCCCAGCCCTCCACTCCCTCTCTAAAAACAAAATTAAAAAGACCTAAAAAAACAACAAAAAACCCACAATAGATTATGGACACTGTCCCACTTCAATGTATGTAGCTCTCTCGCATTTTTTTTAAATGGCTCCATAAGATTCCATGGTATAAATGTACTATCATTTCTTCACCTATTCTTCTATGGATATTCTTGCAAATTGTTCCCAATTTTTCACTCTTATAAGTATTACTGCAAAAACAAAACCAAACCCAAAAAACCCTTTATTCACTTCTTTGTGCACTTGTATAGGTAAATTCTAGGTAAATACCTGGACCCGGAATTTGAGGGTGACCCTCTGCATGGTCACTCTTTTCTTGTTTCTATGTGTCAGGAAAGTAGGCAGCATTGATCAGTCCGGGACAGGTGGTTCCCAAACATTATATTAGTTATTTGCTAGAAAGATGCTACCCTTGCTTTCAAGGTGCTTGTAATCTAGTTGGGGAGAATGGCCGGCTGGATAAATAAAGGAATCACAAAATGATCTTGGGATCAAAAGGGCCTTTGGGGGTCACTTATTCCAACATATCACTTATTAATCCTGAGGATGGCCTCCCAGCTACATAATAGGATGGCCTTGGAGTCCAAAGGTCTGAGTTCGAGTTCGAACTGTAGTCTCTAACACTCGGGTGGGTGACCAGGTGCAGATCACTTACTCTGAAACTCAGATGTCTCATCTGTAAAACAGGGATGCTCAAACTGAAACAACAGGATTTTACAGGACAACTAGATGCAAGAAGCAATCTTTAAAGGCCCAATACTGTGTCTGGAACACAGTGGGTGCTCTGGTAAACGTTAGCAAAACCTCCATTGAGAAGGAAGCTGATACGAGATGAGTGGTCCTTTCCGGGACTGGAAGTACCAATTGTTTGAAAGTCCTTGCCTCTGCAGAGCTGAAATCCACCTCGCAAAGCCTCTAGCCAGCAGCCCTAGTGTCAAGAGGAAGGTCTGGAACAGAAGCTGTCAAAGGAGGAAGGGAGAATCCCAAGACCAGAAGGGTATAAGCAGTCAGCAAGGCAAGGCCAGCCTATGAAGGGGATATTCTTTGAAGTGCATTCTGCACGTGCTGCCCAGCCTCTCCCTCTGCTGGCAGTGCCGAGCTCCGAATGGACTGAGGAACGAGCTGCTGGCGCCTAAGGAACCAGGACCCAGAATTCCTTGACAGCTCAGGTTGCAATTAGCTGTCCTGTGGACATCTTTGGGTGTTTTCAACAATCTGCTGCTACGTGTGTACACGTTAATTACATGCCGGTGTCAGTAACAATAAAAATAATGGCAGCTATTATTGCCTCCTACATATTAGGTAATGCACGCATTATTTCCTGGACCCTCCCAGGAACTCTGTGAGCAGGGCACTAATAGTGTTCCCTTTACACGGAGGAAGAAACTGAGGCTCAGGAGCTCAAGTAATTAGTCTGATGCTACTCTGCAAGGAAGCGGCAGAAGCTGGATTTGTGCACAGGGCTCTTACGTCAAAGTACATATTCCTAACCATAACACTCTATTTTCATGTGATCTAAAGCTTAAAGAATTGAGACCCAAATGCAGAAGCTGCCACAAGCTAAAGGTTTGTTAGTGAGGAACCCAGGGACTGACCCAGGAGGAGGCATCTCAATTAGGGAGCATAAACACGGCTCTTTAAAGCAACTTTAAAATGGCAATGGGAAGCAAAGACTCCAAGCTGGACACGTGGCAGGCCCATGTTCCTTAGTCTACCCATGCCCAGCATGGGTATCAGGTCATGCATACTTGGGCCCATTGCAAGGACCGATTCTATGACAAACTTCAAATGTGCCATGCATTTTAGAAGGTCTGGCTCCAGGCTATTTTACTGTGGTTTTTGTTGTTGTTTGTTTTGAGCATCAGCTAGCATCCTCACAAATATGGTCGGTAGTTTGTCTCCAGGCCCCTGATAAAGGGCATTGTGTAAGCTTTAAAAGAAAAGTGTTACAACGGCATTTTCAATTCAACTTTTGAATCCTTTGCATGAGGAGAGCCAACAGCGTACTGGGGCATCATTGATCCACATGGACAATTATGGAATTGGTGTGCAGGAGAACGGGGGCGGGGCGGTAGGGAGGGGAAAAAACCCAAAACAACCATACGCATGCCTCATTTTATACAAGAACCAGCAGGGAATTTTTTACGTATGTTATATCAAAAAAAATTTCAAGTGTGTTTCGTGGGGTATTTTGTGTCATTAAACATCTTGATTAAGCGGGGCTGCAGTGTATACCGTTTGGTAATGATCGATTTCCAAAGATTACAGTGCCATAAACTGCCCCGGACACTAAAATCATGCCAAACACAATCAGCTTTCTTTTGATGAGTCAAAACGCACTTCTGACTCTTGTCAAGCCTTGAGGTCATCATGACAAGCAACACTTGGTTGTGAAAAACAGTTCTCCTTCTTTAACCTTCTGAATTGGATTCTGAGCAAGAAGTTCCCTGGGCTATGGTTAATCCCACTGAAATACAACTACTGCCCTCCTCTTGGCTGGTAACTCTGTTTTCCCAGGTGGGACTGGCTTCGAGCAGGGTCGACCTGTATGCAGAGCAGATGGAGAAAGACAGGTTCAGCCTCCCTGTGAGGGAGGAGGCTTCAAGTTCATTGTAGTCACTGGTGACTGGTTTTGAAATTGAGGAACTCGTTTGAGGAACTTCAGATAAACAAGAAACCCAAACAACTCGGTTTTCCACAGAAGACTTCCAATGCACAGAAGTAAGTGGAAGGAAGCACACGGTCCAGCTCTGCTTTTTGGCAGGGGAACCCTGACCATGGCCTCATTTCAGACGCTGCCCTACACACCCTTTGACAGACTGGCCTGAGTGACAACTTGAGGACTTGAGCAGCAAAGGTGACTTTGACATGTCCCTTTATATTACAGGGTCACACTCTTGTCCTCCTTCAGGAAGGGAAGAAAGTCATGGGGCCTGTGTATAACGGAATATTCAGAGGCTCTCAGAATATTCCCTGGTCAAGGAGGGGAAACCATGCATAGCCTGTGGCTTTTTCAGCCTCTTTCAGACCAGCAGGGCCCAGAAGGACGAATGTGGATGTCAGTCTTGTACTTTCACTGGACCATGAATCCTTAGTCAGGGATTCCCATGCTCCAGGTGCTGTGCTGGCCAGCAGATGCCATGGTGACCAAGACAGACATGGTCCTTGCCCTCACAAGGCTGTCACCACTGCAACCCTGGAAAGGCTTTTCTGGAATGCTGGACTTAATTACGAAGAAGCACTGTCACGGGTCAGCCTTTGAATCATTTGCCTACAAACCTGTGTCAGAGTGGCGCCAAGCACATGGGATTTGTCATTGTGTCACTGCCTTCCCTGTTCCAGCCTGGAAGGCTAGGCTAAGTCAGCCATACCTTTAATAGCTGGCTACTTGTCTGCTTCTGCTCTGAACTATGTGTGAGCACACACTTCTCCTGACAGTGCCTTCGCCTCTGCAACTGCGTTCCTTTCCTCCCAGACTGCCAAAGTTTCCAGATTGTTCTCAAGCTCCTTTTCCAAGCTGACAGATCCCACCCAGGTACCTGCAGAATGGGAGGTGGGGCTCCTCTCCTCTGAAGTCTGCGTGTGACAGTGCTGGGTCAAGCTGGACAAGGCAAACCACACTGGCTGCGATGCCTTTCTGGCTCCCCGCCAGCCCCCACAGTCGGGGATCACAATTTAGCACCTGCAATGTCGGTCTTCCCCCCTGCCACATAAGCTCCTTGAGGGGAGTATCTCCATTATCCTCGTTTTCATATTCTCGCACCTGCCAGAGCCTGCCGTATGTGACATTCCTGGCAAAGGCTCACTGAAAGGATGACTGATACACTCTTGAAGAATATACTAGTGTCCTGGCTCTAAAAGCCTGGCAGGTCTGGCATCTGAGTGTCCAGACTGTCCATTCACCTGGCGAGCAGGAGTGGGCAGAGCCTGGTGACCAGGGGTGGCTGTATTCTGACTGCACCCTAGCAAGAAGGTGTCACGCAAACTGGCTACTGAGCCACCCTTGTCCCCTTTCTTAAATGCTGACCTTGAGACCCAATTATTTCCAATTCTTTGAGAAGACCCTTCTGTGCTGGACAATATCTGTCTGGGCTCCAAAGTGCACATATATGCTCAACGGGAGGTGGTACACAAATCTCTGCCTTTTACATTTATCTCTAGAAAGCTATTCCTGCCTCTCAAAGTATGTCATCTGCCAATAGTACAGTCCCAACAGTAAGCTGGGACTACTGAGCAGAGGCTCAAGAGCCTGGTTCATCCAACTAACTTCTTGTGCCAAAGGAGTCCGTTTCTAATCTTAATTGGTGACAGCATCCTCATTTGAGGTTGGCTAAGGCCCCCTTTCCTCCTAAACCTCCCAGTCATCCCTAGTATTGACCAGTAGACCAATATTGACTAATTCTGGCCCAGTGAAAGGCAATGTCAATGAAAGCAGAAGGCGGGTGGTGGTTTCAGATACAACAGCTCTTTGAACTTACAGGGGTCACCATCCAGATATGACATCATGCTCTGCCCACAGGGAAGAGCTTCTTCACAGAGAGTTGCTGGATGAATCCAGTTGGAATGACCCCTGACTACTCTGGCTTTTCCGGTCACCTGCGTGCCATGGGCAACATGTCCCTTCTTCATAGTGGGAAGATGCAGAAGAGTTTCTTGGTGCCCAGTGGGTCTGTACCCTCACGGTCGATCATTAATAGCATCTGAATGCCCACTCTGGGTAAGACACTGCTTGGGGAGGTAGGAAGGTGCCCTAAAGGTGCAGGCAACCTTTGAGACTTCCAGGTAACCCTGCCCAGAATTGTATTCTCTTATCAACCTTGACCTCCTTTTGGTTACACAAACTCATGGTAAAAGAGAGTGTCAAGTGAATAGCCTTCTGTTTACTTTTTCTTAGGCCCGGAGCAGCTGCTCTGGCCCCACCCTTCCCAGGTCTGGCAGAGCTTGCTGAAAGACTGACAGGTCAAGGTGGGGGAATAAAGGAGGAACTAGTTAAAAAATCCAATTCCTACTCCAGGAGTATACTGTTCCTTTGTTCAGGGAAAGGAGGCTGGACTTTAGTTCAGATTCTGCCATTAACTAGCCATGTGGCCTTGGGCAACTCACTCAGCTTCCTTGGGCCACCATTTTCTCTTCTGTAAAATAGGGGAGAATGTGAACTAATGGTCATTTCCAGGCTGTAATTCTAAGAGCTCTTTCTTGACAGAGTGGTTGAGGCCTAAAGGTCACTTAGCCATGCTTGCCTAAAATGATGGTTGGCTAGTTCAGATTGATTGGGTGTGCCTATGGGGCTGAGGGGGAGCCTGTGACCACTTGCAAGGCAATGCTAGTTCTTCTCCTGAGGCTTCAATAAAGTCAAGCCCTCTTTGTGGGTAACCCTGGACATTGCCTACAGATGTCCCTGACCATTAGCTGTCAAGCTCAACACCAACTCCACGGGTCTAGAACAGAGAGTTTTGAACAGACTCTTTGTCTTGGTGGATGCCTGGTCATGGCCTTAGTGGGAAGAGGGTGAGCAGAAGCCATAGCAACCAGAAACTGGGGGGCAGGAATGGCTCAGGACTTTCCTCTGCTGCTTATTTCTGAGTCCAAACACCAGCCCTGGCTGTGTAGACAACTGAAGTAGTGGCAGGCTTGGAATGACAGTAAAATGACAGTTTCCTGACGTCCAGGGTTTAATCTAGCCTTTTCAATCATAGGCACTCTTCGGAACTTCCAACTCAGGTGGCAAAAAGAAAGACAGGTAGGAAAGGGTTCCCCAAAAGGTCTTTCACACCAAAGCATGGTTTGCTCTCTCTGCTCTTTGCCAAGGGGTTTCCCAGCTCCCCGGAGCCAAAGCTCCCCTCCTGCTTCTTTGCTGACTGTCACTGGAAGCAGGCCATTTTCCACCCTCAAGGTGGCTGGACTCAGGAGTACAGTGACACCACTGATCTGGGCTCTGTGCCTTGTTCACATGACACCCCCCCCACCCCCCCCCGCCAGGGGATCCATCTCTCTGTTGGTTGGCAAACCTTGGGAGCCTCCCATTTGTTTCCTTATCCCTGCCTCCAAAGCCCTTCAGCTGAAATAAAAGTGATCTTTGGCAGAGGGCTTCTTTTTTTTTTTTTAAGTTTATTTATTATTATTATTTTTTTAGTAATCTCTAAGCCCACCATGGGGCTCGAACTCATGACCCCCAGATCCAGAGTCACATGCTCTTCTGATTGAGCCAGCCAGGTGCCCCGTGGCAGAGGGCTTCTTGACAAGGTCTGCTCAAGACTTCCTTTGCCATTGTGCTGGGGAATAAGTTGCCTGTCACCTACACCCCTGCACGGGTGACTCACCTTCTAGAGAAAGTGCTCTGCTCACCTAAGCAAAGCTGCCTGGAAAATGACTAAGGCACCTATCAAATGCACTCTGTGAGGCTGACCAGTTAGTGAGCCGGGTCCAGACACTCTGCCTCTCACCTCCAGCCTGAAGTCAAGTGTGGAGCTGCCACTCCAGGCCTGCTGGTTTCATTTTCATCTGAACCGAGCTCCACATGAGGCTTGACATCCGGTGATCTATTTTTTCTAAAAACTAGGTTCACTTTAGAAATGACTCTTTGGCCATGAAGACAGCTTCCCCAAGAGAAAACAAAATGTTATTTAAAGGGAACGTCAGCCTGGTGGGAGCCTATATTTTTGTTTTGTATTAAGAAGAGGAAAAAGCACTTTAAAATGTAGCAGGAAACTTTTTTTCCTTGGGTGATTAAAGGAGGATCTGCAAGCCCCTGACTACAGATCCAGGACCCCCAGATATGGTAGTGGCAATAAGCTGACAAAAATGTATTTATAAGGGGTCAAGGACGGTGGTGAGAACCTTACCCCACGGAACCAAAATCTCCCTCTGAGTCCCTCAAACAAAGAACAAGTCCTTGCTGACTTATATTCTATACAGTATTTTCCCATTTTTCATCTCCAGAGCTAAAGCTGGGACCCCCTTCACCACATGGGGGTGGTGGTGCACAGAAGGGAGTCCTAGCAAGGCCCAGCCCAGCTTCTGGCTCAGAGTCCTGGGGGTTGCCGAGGGTGCCCTGGGTTTAGGATCACCAGCTCTGATCGGGCACAGCCTGGGCCTCTGTTGGCTCCTTTGGAGGGTGGTGAGGGTAGTATTTACTACACGACAGGAAGAAGGTGACAGCGAAACCCCTACACAGAAGAAACACCCCCCCGGAGGTCCTCCTGAGAAAATGACTGCCCTGTCAGGCAGCCTGACCCTTCCTGACATCATCTTACAGAAAAAAGGCAACGAGGACCATGACTATTACTACCACGACCACCACCATCACCATTTATAGGCGTCATGTTCTGTGGCTTATTATGTGCGAGGCACTGAGCTCAGCACTTTATATATATTCTCTCATTTTCTACTCGAAACAACCCCATGAAGTATTTCTGATCCCATTTACAGATGAGGCACCCGATGCCCAGGGAAGTGAAGTGATTTGCCTGAGTCACACAGGCAGACAGTGGCAGACCTGGACCTGACCCAGGTCTGTCTGACTTGACAGCCTAAACCCCCACATTTGATATTGGAGACACCGCAGACTTGCTCTATTGCTCTGGCCAAAACACTTGACCACTCTGCCTTAATTTCTGCATCTGTAAAACAAAGATAAGCAGATTCATCCAGAGGATGTGCTCTTCATCTTTCAGCCTTTTATTAATAAGTAATTATGAATAACCAACACCAGTTAATAATCGTTAGCAATACTTGTTAGCATAAATAGATAAATAAAGCAACCAGCCTGGTTTAGTTACATTCAAAACTGGCATGTTTTGGGGGGGGAGCCCAATTTAACCTTTCATGAGTAGGTTAGTAGACAAAGCAGTGAACTAGAGGTCCAGAAATGTGGGCTTAGATTCTGGGCATGACAATGACGTCCTGAGTAATCTCATCCACTTTACTCCTCCTTACGAGTCTTCCTTTTCCTGATCTTTGGTCCTGCCTTTCTTTACACTAGTGTTGTAAAAAAATAGCAAAAAAAAAAAAAAAAAGGCTACAAAGTACCATTACTCTTGAAGCCATATAATTTTAAGGGATTTCTATCAGGAGGATAAGGGGTTAAATGACGTAAAACAGCAAGTCAGGAAGAGGATCTTTTAAACTCATACAAAGAAGGGCACACAGGCCACTCAGGAAAAATGACTTTTCTCTGTAGTATCACTCGGGTAAATAAGACAAGCCAAGAACTAAAGGCTCCATACCCAACATACTTCAATGTCTCACTCAGCTCAACTGAAATGTTCTACTACCCAATTTGCCCTAAGTTTAGCTTTCTATTTCTAATCTGCTTTCAACATTTCAGTCAGCATCACCAAGTACATGCAAAGCCTTCACACGTGCATCACTTCAAACGCTCATCCCACCCCTTGAGGATGCTCAGCCCCCACTCCTTTCCCTTCCTCCCATCGTGTGCCGAGGCAGAGGGCTTGGCTTATCCTTACAGTTCCCCAAATCCACTGACATGGAATTGTCTCCCTTCCTGCCAATTTCACACCAGTGCCATCAAAAGTGCCCATAATGCTCAGATGTTTCCAGTTTAACTGAAATACTAAAATGGGGCAAACAGGAAGCATCAGACACAACTGCGGTAGTGACTTATTAATCACGAAAGCAGAATTTTAGTTGCATTTTAACCTTTTGCCAGGAAAAAAAAAAACAGCTTTGAGATGATGGAAGCCATTGGTACAAATATGCTGCCTATATGAGTATCAAGCTGACTTATACTTTTAATTTAGGACTGAGTTTGGTTCTACACTTTTCTTAACTATCCTCCCAGAAAGAGCATCTGTCAGGCCAACCAAATATGAATCTGTCAGCTCTTCATCAAGGCAGGCAGACCTGTTAGAAACGCTCATGTGCTATCCACTGAGACAGGAAAAAAAATAGGAAATTCAAAGTGACTTCTCGGGCCAAAATGATAGAACGCTCTTAAGAGGGTGCCAACAACAAAGAAAACAAGCCTGGATGAAGCTTTGCCTTTCCCATCTCTACAGAGATCTCTCACCAGACCTTGGCCAGGATGAATTGTTACCATGAACCAAAAAAAAAATCACAACAGTTGCCTGGAGTTGGACAACCAATCAGGGCAAGCCTACTTCTCAACATTAAATGATATACAAACACTCCAAGCAGATCACAAAGGAGTCAGTGTTCAACAGGAGAACCAAAATGAGGAACCAAACCTCCATCTGTTGAGGCGAAACGGCCAACCAGACATTTTTGTTTAATAGATGAAGGCTCATTTGGCAGGGTCTCTGTCTGTGGTGCCGCTCCCACAAACCCTAATAGAGAATACCAGGGCCAAAAAACCCCCTTTAGAACTGCTCCTTATAATCTGAAAACAGGCAGAAGGTGACCTAAAGCTTGGCAGCATACTGCTGTCTGATTTTACAAAAGGGCTGGAACATACACCTGGGTACGTATTTCAAAAATTAAAGTCAGAGACTCTAACTTTTATTTTTGAGACCTTCTGAGAAGTTCGCCACACCCTTCAAAATAAAGGAGGATGTTTTAAAGATGTCAGAGGTCTGGCATCACTGCACCCAAGGAACTGACTTTGACATCACTTAAAAAACACCCAAGAGTAAATCCAAATACATCATAAGCACAAGCACCTGTCCTCTCATGGTGAGAGCAAAAATACCACACCAAACTTCTCCCTTCTTCTTGCAACTAAGTCCCTTCGTGTGGTCCTGGTCCAGGGAAAGGAACCTGGGTAAGACACCAGTGGCCCAGGCTCCTCACCCTGAGTTCTAGCTATGATGAATACTAACCCCCCCACCTGCCTCAGGTACCTCACCTTTAAAAGAGGACAACACAGTCTTACGTCTTCACCCAGATGTCTGAAGGAAAAAGGAGCTTACAGGTATGAAGATACAGAGTAAAAAAAAACACACATCACTAATGTTAAGATACTATCTGCCTCTAATCTTTCAGACAGACCATGTTTCTAGTCAAGGGGTTTTCAACATTTTTCCTGGAATGAACTTCAGACTGCTATTTTGTACTGGGCCCCACTTCTCATCATTTAATTTCACTTAGGCTTTTAGATTCCTTAATCAAATCACTCGTGTTCACTATCTCCAGTGAACAAAAATAATTCTGCCACTTACGCCACTGATTTCTGTACGTTTTCTCCATTCATCCTCTTCTCCCCACACTACTTCCCCCGTTCACCTTTTAAGACCGAAGGCAACATTTAAAACTCCAATTTGGAAGGAAACGCTTTTTCTGAAGTTACCCATCACCAAGGAGGCTTCTGGGCAGGTGGGAGTCTGCACTGTACAAGAGGCCTCTTTCTGCCTGGTGCCCCGTGGGCTTCCCAGATGGGAATATTACACCGGAGCCCACAGATCAAGTCCTGAGTGAGCGGACAGAAGGGTCAGGGTAGGAAAGAGGATGCTGAGAGTGGCCAGCACTGCCCCGCTGGGTGCCAAGGGCAGGCTCTGCGCCTTCTCCCCGCCTCCGGGTGTGACCAGAGAACTTCCCAAGGGAAGGCCGAGGGTTTCACTGCCAGGGCAGGTGGGAGGGCGCACAGACCCGGAGCGCTTGTGCATCGGCCACCTTTCGTCCCGAGCCGAGGCGAGTTCCCACCCTGGGGGCACCCAGGGAGAGGAGCACGACGGGCGGGCTTGGCGGCGGGGCAGGTGAGCGCCGGGGAGACGGGGTGCTGGGGAAGGGGAAGCAGGGCGCCCCTTCGCGCGCTCTGGGCGCGTGTGCGGCCTGCGGGGGTGCGAGGCGAGCACTGCGTGCGACCTTGGCCCTGGCAGCGTGGTGTGAAGCGAGCGTTCGCGGCCCGCCGCCGAGGGCCCCCACGCGAGTGGATCTGACCGGCCGCGCCGCCGACCCCCACCATTCCGGGCGGCGGGCCAGGCCGCGGCCCGGCCCCGGACTGAGGGGCGACTCATCCCCGCCGCTCCCTCGGCGCCCCGCTCCGGTCCCCGCGGTCCCGCCCAGTCACCTACCGGCTGAGCGCCGATCTCCCCAACCAGCGAGTGTCGCGCTCCCCTCGCCCGCGCTCTCCCGCCGCCGGCCGCCGACCGCTGGGCTCCGGGACTACGGTCGCCCCGCCCCGGCCTCGAGCCCCGCCCCCTCACCGCCTTCCCGGCCGCCCCCGGGGCCACGCCTCCCCCAGCGGCTGCAGATTTGCCCCGCTTCGCGCCTCCTTGCTCTGGCCGCACCTCGACCCTTGGCCCCGCCCACTCCTCCAGTCTAACCAATGAGCCGGCGCGTCCCCGCTGGTCCCGTCGTACAGCCCCTAGCAGAGATTGGCTAGGAGGGCCTCGTTTCCAGAAATGGGCACTATTTCCGGACAGTGTTTATAGAGCCGAGATTGCTAGGCGGACAGATTGACAGAAGGCGGAGGCGGCCAGGGTGTTGGTGTAACCACACATGCGCATTGGGCTTCTGGCAGTCTTTTTTTTTTTTTTTTTTTTTACGGGTTGCGTGCTTCTGGAGGTTACGGGAAGGAAGGTCAAGTGTGCGCATGCGTGGGCACCCCAGCCTTGGACTCAGGTTACCTTGGAGACGGCGAGGCGCTCTCCCTCCTGGGTCTGGTTCTGCTTCCTCTTTGCACTTAGCCCTGGGCGGCTGAGGAAGGTGTGGAGCGGGGAGCGGGGAGGGGGGCGGGCGGGGGGCTTAGAAGCACTTTTATTGAGCACTTACTGTGTGCCCGGCGCTGTAGAATTCCCGAGGACGAGTAAGACAGGTTCTGGTGCCTTCCCTTGAGAAACTTGGGGAGCCTAGGGCCTAATGGGTCAGACCTGTATGTTGAAACCCAGGTCTCATGAGAGAGCTTGTGGATGGTTTGGTGCAACACCTTTGTACAGCCAGAGAAGCAACGTGGTGGGAGCGCTGCACGAAGCATCTCCCAGCTGGGTTTACAGGTCACAGGGCCAGAGAGAAGACTCGAACTTTACCTATGCGAGAAAAGGAACCTGGAATCTGAACATGCTCCAAGGTGTCACCAGTGCTTCTTTCTGACTGGGGGAAGGGGGAGTGGTTAGGGAGGTCGGGGTATTTTTTCTTTTCTAACTTTTGCGTATCTGTATTTTCCAGTGTGTCCACAGTGAGCTTATCTTTTATTTGTAATAAAAAATTACAAACTTTTAAGAACAGTTTGCAGAGTAAGAGGTCCCCCCCCCCACCGGGGCACCACACCCCCTTCAGCGGTCTATGGCAGGCAGGTCTGGTAACTGGCTCTAGGGGTGGGGGCAGGCAGGCCCCATCCTAGGTTGTCTTGGGAAGTAAGGACCATCTCATCTCTGGAGGTGTTAGAGCAAAGACCTGCTCAGGAGCTCTCATTTTCAGACAGTCGGTGGTAGCTCAAAGCCTATTTTTGGAGATCTCTGTTGGGGGGGTAGGGAAGACCATTTATTTAGTCAGGGGTCGAAAACTCACAACCTAAGGGCCTCACCCACACACTCAGGCCACAGATATGTTTTGTTTGGCTGGCCGAATGTTGTGTTTTTTTTTTTTTTTTGAATGCCTTAGAGCAGAGCCTGCAGTTCCTCCCAGCCTCTGCATGTGTTATCTTATATCCAACCACTTAGCTATGTCATCTGTCTGGCCCCCGAAGCATTTGAAGTTGTGGTCCTCATAATGCCCGTGCTTTGGAGCTGGATAGTCTCTCGTGCATAACCAGCTCTGCCACTGACCCGGAGATGGTGGACAAGAAGGAAGCTGGGGTCGCCTAAAACTCCTGCCCACCCCAGGGTTTTTCATGTCAGTCACTCTGCGGGAGGTGGAGCTTGGCGAGATGGTGGTTTTCAGGTTGGTATCAGTAAGCCTGGATCCTCGGCTTGCCTCTCCCACCACCTGTTCTGCCTCTGGGCACACCACTTCTCAGGAAAGACGTGGGCATGGGCCCAGAGTCTCCAGACGCTCCCTGGCTTGCCATCATTCCTTTAAGACACCCAATGCCCACGTACTTTACCCAGCTTCCCTTGACACTTCTTTGGGTTTGGGTCCCCTGCATGCATTCACCACCCCATCCTGATGATCTGACTTTAAATCTATCCACTAACACTAATGTGAATCAGTGGGAGAGAGTGACCTGTTGACCCAGAGCTGCAACTCCCAAGAAAGAATTTCGCATCAGGTTGCGGCAGAGGGACAAACCCCTACAGACCAGTGAGGAGGACCCTGGGGACAAGCGGGACTTCCTGGTTTCAGCTACCTTTCTCTGGCCTCTCCAAGCCCTACTGTGTGTGGGATGAGGTGAAACAACACAATTCCCACTCCCGGTGAGCACCTTGGAATCTCTAAAACTTGAGATGCTTGCACCTCCTGGAAGGACAGCTTCAGGGCAAAATCTCTTCCTCCCAGTCCAGCCAGTTAAGTCACGGTAACCTGGAAAGGCTTCTAGCCTTGAGTCACTTGTGCAGCCCCGGCTCTGCTTTAAATAAAAGAAATTGACATTTACAGAGTGACTCACACCTGGAGCAGTGAGCCAGTTTCTCAGCACTCAAGGATTTCCATATCCTGCCCCAATGGTTCAGGTCTGGAAAAGGGGTAAACTGTGCTCTTCCTAAAAAGAACAGCAGCTTCTGTTTTTTGAGAACTTGCAAAAGTGTAACCGGACACTTCTAAGTGTTTCGTGTGAGTGTGGCCTCCCTGAATATTCACTCTAGTATGGGCTTCCTCAACCTGGCACTATAGAGGTTTGGGGTTGGATAATTTGTTGTGGAGGGCTGTCATATGCATTGTAGGATGTTAAAGAGCACCCCTACTCACTGGCCACCAGTAACACCACCCCTACAGCCAGTTGTGACAACAAAAAATGTCTCCAGACATTGCCAAATGTCGCCAAGGAAGCAAAATTGCCCCCCCCCAATTGAGAACACTTACAGTCTAACCCCATAGAGTAGGTACTATTATTATCGCCCCCATTTCACAGATGAGCAAACTGAGGCTCAGAGAGATGTGACTTGCATAAGGTCACTTTGCTGTAACAGTTAAGCGGGGGCCGCCTGGGTGGCTCAGTTGGTTAAGCATCTGACTTGCTTTTAGCTCAGGTTGTGATCTAGGGGTATGAGATCAAACCCCGTTTTGGGGCTCCATGCTCAGTGGGGAGTCTGCTTGAGATTCTTTCCCTCTGCTCCTCCCTACCCCCCGCTCGTGTGCATGCTCTCTCTCTCCCTAAAATAAATAAATCTTTGGAAAAAAAGAGAGAGAGCTGGGATTCCAACCAGGTGTGGCCCCAGGGCCCCTGGCCCCCTCTGCATGCAGGACTCTGCAAGGAGCCTTTGGGCTTCAAGGAGCCATTTGCCCATCAGTTCTGTAGAAGAGTGAGTGCCTTTTGTGCCTCAATGAGACAATGCTTGGAACTCCTTTGATCATTTTTCCTCTTCTGTTTGCTTTGGAAAAAAGGAAATTATATTCGGGGTTTTATTGCCTTAGTCAGCGCAGTTCACGGTGTCCAGCCATGTGTAGTGAGAAGTGGCTAGTGAATCATCTGAGTGTCTGTGGGTCTCGGGCCCCAAATTCCTGTGAGGTCCTGATGCTATACTTGAGAAGAACTCAGATGTGAGGCTGAGATCAGAGATGACTGGGGGCTGAGGGTGGATGTTCCTGGGGGAGAGGAGGTTTTACTTTGGCTGTCTCCCACCAATTCCTCCCCACATGGGAGATGGAAGGGGGCATGGCGAACCATAGAGTTATTGGAGAAGAGGAGGAGCCATGGTGATGTGGGTAAGAACAGGTGCCCATCTCCACAAAGGATGGAAGGAAGGTTGGGGGTCTCTGTGGGGCACTGGGCAAAGATGACCTTACCAAGAGCAGGTCCCGGGCATCCTTTCTGATACCTCTCCCAACTTGGGAGCCCTCTTAGGGAGCCCTGGGTTAAGGCTTGACGCAAATTCTTCTTACTTCCTAATTGGTTATCCCCTCCTAGCTCCCCTCCCTGCCTCCACTCTCCCCTCCATACCACCCTCAACCCTTCTGGTGGCTTTAATCCTCCTAGGAGACCACTGTGATCATGTGCTCCACCCACCGTGTCCCAGCTTCTCCCGCCCTTGACCTCCTCCCCTTTAGCTTCTTCCTCTCAACCTCCAAATGTGATCAAGCCTCCCCAGCCAAAAAAACAGACAAATAATAATTGAAAAACCCTCTGTCCTGACTTTCCCCTACACTGTTGGCCCAACCTTCTTTCCCCTCCCAACTCCCAAACTTCTTGGCACTCTGGGTGTCTGCTTCAGCTCCCACTTGCCTGTACCCCTTGCTGTCTGGTTCCTGGCTCACCACCCCTGCTCTCCATGGACCCCCACTAATCGCCCACTGGTCAGATGACCTCGTCCCAGCTCGCATCTGCAGACACCACAAATGCGGTGCTCTGTGCCCCTACTGTGTCAGGTCCTGGGGGTGCAGAACCTCCTGACCTCTCCCTGCCCTTAGGGAGCTTCCAGTCTAGTGGGTGGACAGACTTTGACCAAGTGACTCCAGATGAGGACTTGAGTCATTCCAGGTGATGAAGGCAACGAGAGGGAGGACAGAATGTAGTGTATCCAGCAGGGTCCTACTGGGGAGGGAGAAGTCTGAGTTTGTAAACATGCAAGGAATTAATGCCAGGAGTTGGTTACAAAAAGGATGGAATTGCTGAGAAGCCCAGGAGGAGATGGCAAGGTAATCAGGAATCCACTGCTACTCCTGGGCTGGAGGTTCTTGAGGGGGAAGCAGTGTAATCCATGGCTGGGGGCCAGGGTCTCTTGGAAGAAGTTGGAGCCAGAGAGGAGACACAACTCCTTCCGTAGACATTACTCAAGACCAAGAGGGACGAAGAGTCTCCTTTCCTTAACCTGGGAGGCTGCAGAGATCGGTCATCAGTGCAGAGAAGAGAAGGTAAGGACCAGGTGGGGGGGCACATGGCCCAGGACCAGAACAGGTATGGGATGGGAGAGGATGAAGAGGTGGCGGGGGGGTACTGACAGAGTAGAGAGACTCAGAGAAGGCTTCCTTGAGGAACTAAGCTGGGACCTGGAAAGTGGAGAGGGGAAAATATTCCCAGTTATCACTGGAATTTTTTTAAAAAAGACAACTTAAAAAAAAGATTTTATTTATTTATTTGAGAGAGAGAGAGAGAGAGGATGCATGCGCATTACGGGGGTGGGAGGGTGGGGGTGGGTGTGGGGCAGAAGGAGAGGGAGAAGCAGGCTTCCCGCTGAGGGGCTCCATCCCAGGACCCCAGGACCACGACCTGAGCTGAAGGCCAACGCTTAACCGACTGAGTCACCCAGGCGCCCCCCCAAAACTTAACTTTTTAAAAAAAGATTTTATTTATTTGACATAGAGCAAGAAAGTGGCAGAAGGAGAGGGAGAAGCAGGCTCCTGAAATCAGGACCCTGAGACCATGACCTGAGCCAAAGGCAGACACTTAACTGACTGAGCCACCCAGGCGCCCCCAAGACTTAACATTTTTAAGAGCTGTTTTGGGTTCACAGCAAGATTAAGCAGAAGGTGCAGGGATTTTCCTCATGCACAGCCTCCCACAGTATCAACATCCCCCACCAGAGTGGCATTTTTTAAACAACCAAGGAACCTACATTGACCCATAATCATCCAAAGTCCGTAGTTTACATTAGGGTTCACTCTTGTGGCTGTATATTCTATGGATTTGAAAAGTGCGTAATGACAAGTATCTATCACTATGGTCTAGACCATACAGAGTATTTTCACTGCCCTAAAAATCCACTGCATTCTGTCTATTCATTCCTTCCTTCTGTCTCAACCCCTGGCAACCACTGATCTTTGTACGGTCTCCATAGTAATAAATAAATAAATTGTGATATATCCAGACAATGAAATATTATTCAGCACTAAAAAGAAATGAGCTATCAAGCCATGAAAAGACATGCAGGAAACTTAAATGCTCATTACTAAGTGAGGGAAGCCAATCTGAAAAGGCTACATACTATATGATTCCAACTATATGTCGTTCTGGAGAAGGCAAAATGATGGAGACAGTAAAGAGATAACTGGTGTTTTTGGCCAATTATCTTCCTGAGGCTTTGGAGATACTGCACTTTATCTTTTTCCTTCTGCCACCCCCCCCCCTTTCATTAGAGAGGGAGAGACAGAGGGTGGGGAGGGGCCGAGGGAGAAGGAGAGAGAGAATCCCAAGCAGGCTCCATTTGGTGCTTGATCTCACGACCCTGAGATCATGACCTGAGCCAAAATCAAGAGTTGGACACTCAACTGACTGAGCCACCCAGGGGCCCCTCCTTCTCCCACTCTTAAAGACTGAGGCACTCCCCAGGTTTCAGTCCTCTCAACTTTCTTGCTGGGAGTTCTCTTCCACTCCTGACTTCATTTAATCATTCAACAAATATTAATTGAATACCTGTTATGTGCCAGGCCCTTGATTAGGCCCTGGTGACAGAGAGAGTTGAATAAGTCATGAAGCCTGCACTAGAGGAGTGATAAGGTTGCCATACAATGTAGAGGTTAGAAGGAAGCCCTGGGTAATACGACAAGAACACAGAGAAGAGATCAAAGAAGGCTTCCTTGGGACGCCTGGGTGGCTCAGTCGGTTGAGCGTCTGCCTTCGGCTCAGGTCGTGATCCTGGTGCCCTGGGATCGAGTCCCGCATCAGGCTCCTTGCTCAGCAGGGAGCCTGCTTCTCCCTCTGCCTGCAGCTCCCCCTGCTTGTGCCCTTGCTCACTCTCTCTCTCGCCCACGCTCTCTCTCTCTCTCCAACAAATAAATAAAATCTTAAAAAACCAAAAAACAAAGAAGGCTTCCTGGAGGAGGTGATGCTTGAACCTATTGCTGCCAAGTATATGGGCAGTAAGCCAGGTGAGTGAGGTAGGAAGAGCATTCTGGCAGGAGGAATAAGGCATGGAGACAAGGGACACGTCAAGACACATTGAAGGATTGCATGCAGGATGCAAGGACGAGCAGCGAGATCCTCAGTCTGGTCCTGCTGCCTGCGATCTGGATTGCACAGGGCCTTGTAGGCCAGATTTAGTAGTCTGGGCCCGGGGAGAGACAAAGAACATTTCCAGAACAGAACTGTAGAGACATCTCTCCGTCTGCAGTGTGAGAGGTTGGGGGATGGGGTATAGGCTGCAGATTCGAGGCCAGTTGGAGGGCCTTGCAGTAGACCAGGTGAGAGATGATGGGGGCTGGACAAAGGCAGTGCGAGGGGATGGGGACCCGGGAGAGATTAGCAAAATACAGAAAGACTCAGAATTGAGAAAATAAATCAGATGCTCGGGCGTGGTGGAGGATGGGAGGGCCAAGTCTGGGATGCCCCAGCTGGTCAGGAGCCATAGGAGGAGAGAGGTTCTGGGAAGAAGAGGTGTGTCAGCTTTGGACATAATGTATCTGAGGTGCCTCTGGCTCTCTCAGTTGTCCTTGGTTGTTGACTTCCAAATTAACACCTTCATCTCTGACCTCGATCTTGAGCTCCCAACTGGAATTTCCAGGGGCCTGTGAAGCATTTCTACTTCTAGCCACCTGGCAACTCCAGCTCTATTTATACAGTGCCCCAAACCTGCTCCTCGCCCATCTCTCTCTGTTAACGACATCACCTCATGCCCCAGGAGCCTCCGTCGCCTCCTCTTGGTGACTCCCCCCAAGCCATGTTGACTCTGTCTCCATAATGCCCTTTGTGTCTGTGGCCTCCCTCTGTCTCCCCTTTCTGCCAGTGCCCTGATGTCTCACTGCTTCCTCTTGCTTCTTATTGCCGTTCCGATCCTTCCTCCTCTGTGCTGTCACTCCCTTGCTCAAAACCCTCAGGGGCTCCCCATTGCCTACTGGTAAAACACAAGCTTGCTGTCTGGCTCTCGAGGTCCCCACAGTCCAGCCCCACCTTACTTTTTTGACTCTTCCTTTTCGCAACTTGCCTGCAGACCCCCTTCTCTCCTGCTCACCGTTGTCCCAAACCGCCCCGTGGGTGGTGCACCTGGACTACAGGCTGTCCCCACGGACTGAAACGTACCCCTCTGGTTCTGCCTATCAAATCACACCCATCCCTCAAGGCCCTGATGAAATGCTTCCTCTGCAAGTATCACATTTCCCAGTTGATTGCTTGCCTCATCTCCTTAACAGACAGTGAATGCCTCGAGGCCGCTTATAATCACCACTTGGTGAGTTGGTATTCAGTAAATGTGTATTGAGCTGAATTGGCTCAAAACCATTCCTCAGATCAGGAACCTGCTGTGGCTCCTTATTGTCAACCACTTCAGAAGCCTGTTTCTAGAGGCTTCCCAGGTTCCATTTTAGGTACCTAACCTCGCTCTGCCACCCTTGCTCCCCCAGATATGTCCCACATTCCATCTCAACTCTATGCTCAAAGTGTGAAAAAAAAAAAAAAAAAAAAAAAAAAAAGGAATAAAATCATCCTGTCTGCCTTCCCTTATCTACCAGGGTGGCTAAGCTCTGCATACTTCGTTAATATAATAGTAGTTTTATTTTTTTTAAAGATTTATTTATTTATTTTTGAGAGAGTGAGAATGAGAGAGAGAGAAAGAGTACATGAGAGGGGGGAGGGTTAGAGGGAGAAGCAGGCCCCTCGCCGAGCAGGGAGCCCGATGCGGGGCTCGATCCCGAGACCCTGGGATCATGACCTGAGCCGAAGGCAGACGCTTTGACTGAGCCACCCAGGCGCCCCCTGCCTCTCCTTTTTTAAGATTGGAATTCTGGGGTGCCTGAGCGTCTCTGTCGGTTAAACCTCCGACTCTTGATTTTTGGCTCAGGTCAGGACCCCGGGGGTCGTGGGATCGAGCCCCAGGTCCAACTCCTTGCTCAGCTCAGGAGTCTGCTTGAGGATTCTCTCTCTCCCACTCCCTCTGCCCCTCCCCCTGCTTGTGTCCTCTAAATAAATAAATAAATAAAATCTTAAAAAAAGGATTGGAATTCTAATTTTGCTCATAGTGGTGACCTCAGTTTTAAAAGTCCCCTTGCGGCTAGGGGGCCATGTGACACGATTCTGGCCAGCGAGATGTACCTGTGAGTCTCTGGGTGGGGCTTCTGGGAAAACTTGCTAAAAAGGGCCAACCCAGCGGGCACATGCCCTTTTGTCTTTTGGCATAATTCATTATCCTTCTTCAGTCTGGAATATGGACCCACTGCCAGGAGATGGAGCACCCAGAGCTTGACCATAAGAATGAAAACCTCATTCTCGGATGGCAGAGCAGAAAGGGAGATGGGCTGAATCCCTCATGGCCTTGAGGAACCATGGTACAACCCGGGACTGCCCACCTCCTAGGGACTGCTGTCGTCTAGCTCCTGCAACAGGGGGAAGCCACTGCAGTTGAGCTTCTGTTACATGCAATACTGACTTGTATGCTGAGATTTGTGGAATTAGCCATCTTGAGAATTCCCAACCATGAAAAATGGCCCAGGAATGAAATCACAGTGTCAAAAGCCCTCCTATGTGATAAGCTTGTGTTCGTGGGGGATTGTGTAACACGTGGACACAGTACAGAAAACGGGTCTGTAACCCAGAGCAGTTGAGAGGGCCACTCCTATTTTCTGAGAAAGGGAACCTCTCCGGCAAAAGCTAGGGAAGGAGATAAGTAACTTGATGGGCTAAGAGGGAGAGAATGCCAGAAATTTCAGTCCAGGACTATGTGATTCTGCTGCTAATGGGCCAGTCGGGCCCCCCAGTGGTGCAAGGGACCCTGTGTGGTGGGTCGGAGCCCTAAGTAACACTGATGTCATGCTGAGAAAGTCGGTCTCTTTCCAATTCTTTTTTTTTTTTTTTGAGATTTTATTTATTTATGTGTTTGTCAGAGAGAGAGAGAGAGCACAAGCAGGGGGAGTGGCAGGCAGAGGGAAAAGCAGGCTCCCCACTGAGCACGGAGCCCGACGCGGGACTCTATCCCAGGACCCTGGGATAGAGGCCTGGGCTGAAGGCAGATGCTTAACCAGCTGAGCCACCCAGGCAACCAATTCTTTTTTTTTTTTTTTTTTTTTGATTTGTCTATTCCTTAAATAGTTGATGTGTGATGTATGCACTTTGTACACATTTCAGAAGAGTATGCTTCTCCCATCTCTGGCCACAGGTTCTCCTTTTTCGAAATGACCATTCTTACCAGTGTCTTGTGTATTTATGTTTTATGCATCTATAAGCACATAAATTCATAGAGCCTCTTTTTTTTAAGATTTTTATTTATTCATTTGAGAGAGAGAGAGAGAGAGAGCGCACATAAGAGCAAGCAGGGAGAGGAGCAGGGGAGAGGGACGAGCAGACTCCACGCTGAGCTCAGAGCCTGATTCGGGGCTCAATCCCATGACCCCAAGATCACGACCGAAATCTTGGGGAGCCGAAATCAAGTGCCAGACGCTTGACCGACTGAGCCATGCAGGCGCCCCCATATAGCCTCTTTTAAAAAAACAAATGGAAGCATGCTATATACACGACTGCTCTGTTCCTTGCTTATTTCACTGTATATATCAATGAGTTCCATGTAGGACATATAGAGCTGCCTTGTTCTTTTTAAAGACTGCATCCTATACCATCCTATACCATTGTGTGACTAGTATGTAATTGGTCCCCTACTGATGGGCTTACCTGTTTCCAACCATTTCCTATGACAAGAATTGTTGCCTTGTACCTATTTCATTTTGCATATGAACTAATCCATGTATTAAGCGAATATTTACTGATGACATATTCTACACCAGGCCAGCTTTAGGCACTGGGGGTAGAACCATGAACACAAAGACCCCCGTCCTTGCATCATGGAGTTGCCATTCCATAGTGGAGAATAGACATAGGCTTAAATCCCCAGAAGTGGGTCACATTGACTTTCTGTCAATCCTTCTAATTAAGTCAAGAAGAAGATCTCACTTTGGTGCCAATATGTCTTTAATGCCTTTTTCTAACACTTGCTAATCTTTTTGAGACAGACTATTGGTCTAAGGATTAGAGTTTTTGGCAGACCACAGAGCCTGGCTAGAGTTTAATAACCATGTTTGGTTTTTATTGGATTTATTTTACATAGCAAACGATACTGATTTTTGTCTACAGTCAAAAGATGAAGGTTCCTTTCAAAGTATCCAGGTTCCTGGGGCGCCTGGGTGGCTCAATCAGTTAAGCAGCTGCCTTCGGCTCAGGTCATGATCCCAGGGTCCTGGGATCGAGCCCCACATCGGGCTCCCTGATCAGCGGGAACCCTGCTTCTCCCTCTCCCACTCCCCCTGCTTGTGTTCCCCCTCTCGCTGTATCTTTCTCTGTCAAATAAATAAATAAAATATTTTAAAAAAAGTATCCAGGTTCCTTTCAAAAGAATCTAAGTTTATTTTTTAAACATTTTTATTGTTATGTTAATCACCATACATTACATCATTAGTTCTTGATGTAGTGTCCCATGATTCACTGTTTGTGCATATCACCCAGTGCTCCACACAGAACGTGCCCTCTTTAATACCCATCACCAGGCTAACCCATCCCTCCACCCCCTTCCCCTCTAGAACCCTCAGTTTGTTTTTCAGAGTCCATCGTCTCTCATGGTTCGTCTCCCCCTCCGACTTACTCCCCTTCATTCTTCCCCTCCTGCTATCTTCTTCTTTTTCTTTTTTCTTAACATATGTTGCATTATTTGTTTCAGAAGTACAGATCTGTGATTCAACAGCCTTGCACAATTCACAGCGCTCACCATAGCACATACCCTCCCCAGTGTCTGTCACCCAGCCACCCCATCCCTCCCACCCCCGACCACTCCAGCAACCCTCAGTTTGTTTCCTGAGATTAAGAATTCCTCCTATCAGTGAGGTCATATGATACATGTCTTTCTCTGATTGACTTATTTCACTCAGCGTAACACCCTCCAGTTCCATCCACGTCGTTGCAAATGGCAAGATCTCATTCCTTCAAAAGAATCTAAGTTTAAAAAGAAAGATGAGTCAACTTTGAGAAGAATGTTGAGTAAATATTAATAACATAGGTGGAATTCAGAGATAACCCCATGAAGGTGATATTCAAATGACCAATGTGAGGAAATCACTGATGTAAATAGAACATGGAGAGAAGATAAGGCTCTTTATGCTGTATTTGATGTTGATTTTTGTATCTTCACTCATCTTTGGTGTTGAAATGGTCTTGCCTCTGTATTTCTTCCTAGGCAGCTTATTTATTTATCATTTATTATTTGCTTCGATTTCACTGAGTTTCTGGTCACAAAGGTTTGTGTTTGTTTGTGTGTGTACATGTGTTTTAATAAACTGCTAGCAATTTGCATTCCCTCCAAAAATCTCTTTCATTTGAATTCCCCCAGATGCCTGGGGGCCTCTTTGCCATTGCTGGCTCTGGAGATATTTGGAGACGCCCCTGCTAGGGATGCTCATGCCCTACACTTAGTCAGATATTCATAATCTGGCTGAGACTTGCTCAATCAATCTCTTAAAATATATTTTGATGAAATAACCCAACCCAAGTAGGCCTTTGAGGAGATTTCGAAGCCAGAACCTTCTGAACAATTCCCCAACCACAACTGGGTCTGCAATCACCCACAAGCTTGTTAGCTCAAGACGCAATTAGCTTGGTGGTTGCAAATGTAAACAAAAGCGCATTTCACAAATGTGCCCTTTATGCCAAGTAGGTGATAGCAAGTCTCTACCAGTGGTTGTCAGCTGTGGTCAGAGGGTGGGCGGTACCTCAAGGCCCTGTGGCAGGGAACCTCTGTGGTGGGAGATAAGAGGGGCCAAGGTTAATGGAGGGGTGAGTGGGGGGGGCAAGCAGAGCTATAGGCAATGAAGGGGCATCTGGGACCTTGGAAAATGAGAAACAACAAAAAGTAAGGCCATCTGTTAATGGTTAAGTCCTTGAGCTTTGAAATCTTGTGGAGATTGATTGCTAATAATTGATTACTGAGGACGTACCATGGTGGAGGCACTGATTGAAACATTTTCTAAGTGCTAACAAAGTGGTTCTCAAACTTTCTGGCTCACTCTTAAATATTTTTGAGGACCCCCGAAGAGCTTTGGTTTCTGTGGATTATATCTGGTGGTATGACGTTGAACAACTGGTTCTCTGGGGGAAAAAAATCCTGATTGGTAGCATATGCCAATTCCCATGGTGTAAAGACTTCCACTGTGGTCAATTTCAAGATTCCAGCTTAACATAACAGAACATGAAATGGGAAGACACGTGCACGATAACACTCCCAAGTCAGGCGGGCTGACTCAGCACACTGCTGGAACATTTATCACTACTTAAGGTGTTAGAAATTAAAACTGAGGAAATTTTAAAATATGCAATTCATTAAAAATATGAATAACAAACCCATTACATGTAAAAATAAATAACACTCTTTGTGAAAAAACTGGATATTCCCAAATAAAAAAAATCTTATTGAGAAAAGTGAGCTTGCTTTTTTATATTTTTGCAATTCCCTTTAATGTCTAGTTTAATCAAAGGCTCCTGGATTCATACATCTTCTGCATTCAATCTGTTATGATGTCAGACATCGTATGGTCTCTGGAAAACATTGCAGAGCAATAAAAGTAAATAATGTCTCACTATTGCTATGAAAATAGTTTTGGTCTGCTGGACCCCCCTGCAACAAAGGGTCTCGGGGCCTTCCAGGGGTCCTGGGATCACACTTTGAGAACCGCTGTCCTAATGCATTTAATTTCTCCAAACATCCCAACGAGGCAGGTTTCTTATTATCCTGACCTTACAGATCAGGAAACTGAGGCACAGAGGAGTGAAGTAACTTACGGTGGGGGGGGCACTTAGTGAGAAAGTGGCAAAGTCAGGATTCAAACAAAGTCAGTTCCTAGAGATGGGATTGAGTTGGTGACTGTCACTTAACTAGATGTGTGTGTGATCTTGGGGAAAATGAGCCTCTCTGAGCCTGAGGTGTTGTCATAACACCCATAACCCATTGTCATCCCCAATTTGGGTTAGACTTCACTTTCCCTCACTCTCAGGTCTTACTCGTGGGTCCCTCATCTGTGCTTACTTAGCATTCTCTTTTTCTGTCCACATGACGCTTTATCCCACATGACTATGGCATTGTTTAGTTGCCCCCATTGGATTGTACTCTCCATGAGGGCAGACACCAGGTCTACCTTGTCTCATCAGGATCTGGAACAGGTGCTTGAAAATCTGCTGAAGGAAGAAATGAGTAAATAAATATGCATTGAGACTTCGCATGAAGGCAGGCTACAGTCGGTCCTACCCAGAGTTCTGCCCTGTGGCTCCAGGGAGAGAGGGAAGGAGGAGTGGGGAGGGGGCTGTAGGGCACTTATATACCCAAGCTTCTGGCATCATCATAATCACAGGTCAGACCACAGGCTAAGAAAAGCCACCTCCTGAATTCTCCAAAGCAGTTCAGATCACCCACTTTCTGCCTGGACTCACTTCTTACTCAATCTTTCCATCACTCAGCACTCAGACACTCAGCTGAGTAGTCCCTCCAGATGGTCTTCATCCTTCTAGAAAATTCAGCATCTCTGCCCTATTCTACTGGGGTTGGGAAGGGGGAACTCTCTGCCTTTTCCCTTCATAGCCTGGGTTTTGTACGTTATCAGGAACCCCCCCCCACCCTTTTCTAGAACAATTAAACCTTTTTATTTCATCACCTCTGGGAAGGGTCAGTCACACAAGAGTGAAGTTGTCTTGTTCCCGTGCCCCACACACGCCACTGGCGCCTGATTAATGGCTGCACTTCTGGAGGCTGGGGACCTGAGGAGATATAGCCCAGCAGGTGGGGCCAGTTAGATGGAGGCCATCTCCCTGGGCTTGGAGCTGGTCAGCTTCCTCTTTCACTATCTATAACGGTCCTTTCCAGCAGTGACCTTCTAGGATTCTCAGAAGCCGCTGAGAAGTGTAATTGTGGGGGAAGGGTGCAGGCAGCTCAGAGTCAATCAACCCGGATTCTGCCTGGAAGGTCATGGGACTGAGCCCTGGCACCGGAGACCTTTAAGAAGCAAAAAGGAACTGAGAAAACAGCCAGGAGTTCGCCTAGCCTGGTTCCTGGAATTCTGCTTTGTGTGTGAGCTTCCCGCGGCAGCCAAGGCCCCTCTGACTAACAGGAGATGGGGATGGGAGACAAGAGGGTGGGCGGGGAGGTGGCTTGGCCTGACAGCTCGCCTGGGCACTGCCAGCTCCGGGGATGGGCTCCAGGTGTCCTCCAGGGGCCAACCTGGGTCTCCAGAGAACCTCACCCGTGAAGGTGGCGGCTGCCCAAGAGCTGTGCGGGTCAAGTCCACAGGTTGGGTTCTCTTTCCACCCTGGACAAGCTCTCTGCCCACCTGCTCTGGAGCAGGCAAACAAACAGGCTGTTATCTCTAGAAGGCTGGCTTTAAAACCTGACCCTTGGGGCGCCTGGGTGGCTCAGTCGTTAAGTGTCTGCCTTCGGCTCAGGTCCTGATATCAGGGTCCTGGGATCGATCCCCGCATCGGGCTCCCTGCTCGGCGGGAAGCCTGCTTCTCCCTCTCCCACTCCCCCTGCTTGTGTTCCCTCTCTTGCTGTGTCTCTCTCTGTCAAATGAATAAAATCTTAAAAATAAATAAATAAATAAAACCTGACCCTTATCCAGGAAGGAACGGCTGACTCCACCACCACTTTTATGATTCAGTAGTTGTCATCCTGAAAGGCACTGTGAGCCTGGCTGGGGCCACAAGACTGATGGATTTTGGCTGGACAGGGAGGAGGAGGGAGTGGGAGGAGCAATGAGGTTGGGGTGTAGGTGTGGGTTCTTAGGAAAAGGTACAATTGGGATCAGAGCCACCCCTGAGGGTGCGGACAAACCTAAGGATCCATTTCCTCCCTCCACTCAACATTAGAGCGAGTGAAGCCTTGCTAAAATAAAAACCAAGGGTGGCTTTGGTGTAGCATTGCATCCTCGTACTGCATCACAGTCGTTCACACATCTGTTCCTTGCTTTAACTTGTGAGCTTCCAGAGGACAGAGGGCGGGGTTGCACTCACCTCTGTATCCCAGGTGCAGGCCCTGGGCCTGACACACAGGGGCGGCTCAGTAGGTTTTTAGGTATTACATGAATGAATGAAGGAGGGAGTGAATGAAACCACAAACACAAAAACCCGTAGTCAGGGTAAAATGCCATTGGGAGGAGCTAAGTGCAAAAGCAGTTGATTGGGATGGGTGTGGGGGGGGTACCCGTGTCCTGTTGCTACTTTCCCGTCAGAGATTCAGAGAAGCTTCTCTCCACAGCCCCCCCACCCCCCGCTGCTTTGCTGCTTTGCTCTCTAAATGCTCAGATAATGTGGTTCATTCACCCATTCAACAAATGTTTACTGAACACCTGCCATGACAAGCCCTGGGCTGCGTGACTGGGAATGAACGAGACTCGCACATGGCCGGCCTCAGGAAGCCTGTCCAATGTCACCAAGTAAGTAATTACAATGAGCTGTGACAAGTGCTGGGAACTGGTAGGTCGCACAGAGCTAGAGTGACTATATAATTTAATGTCCCAACTGGAACACTGTTGACGGTATAGGTGATTGTTGCAGGTTGCGTCCTTTGGGAGGCAGATTCTGAGATGGGGATTTGAGTGCAGAAAGTTTATTAGAGATGCTTTGGGGTCAACGCCTGTAGAACGGAAGGGACCGAAGCCAGACCGGGCAGAGGGAGAAGTTGAGATGTGCCACAGTCTCAGTGAAGGCTTCAGCCAACCCCATAGGGAGTTCAGACTCAGACGGCCCTTTGGCATCAGCTCCAGTGGGGGTGTGTGGCTTGGCTTTTATACCATCATGTTGATTGGTCATTGGATACTGGCTGCCTCTGGAAGGAGGTGTTACCTTGGGTGAGGCCATCCCCAAAGAGGGCCAACAGCTGAAGGAGTCTCCTGGCCACTTTCCCAACAACTCGGGATTTGGATGGTGCCTCACTGACCTGCCACAGGCGCACGGATGACAACCAGGCCCAGGCAATAGGCTGTGTCGGGTGCCTATGGTGGGAACACCTGCTGGGGGTTTCAGTGGGAACCCTGTATCAATGCAGGGTGGCATGAAGCTCAGGGCTTGTGCAGTCGGCAACCTCTTCATCGCCAGCTCTCTTCCCTTCCCTCGCCTGTTTCCTCTGCTTTAGAGGACAGTGGGTGGCTTTTGCGTGTGTTCTCTCATTTCACATGCATTCCGTCACCCACTTCAAGAGCATAGCATCACTTAATTTGCGGTGAGGTGAGTGTAATTATTTCTCTCACCCTCACATCCAAACTATCAGGAAGTTCTTTCACCATTACCTCCAAAACAGAGCCCCAAACCATTCAGTTTCTCCACCTTCACCACCTCTACCCTAGGGCAAGCCACCATCTCCTCTCTCCTAACTGTTGCCGTTGTTTTGATTTTGAACCAAGATGGCCGACAGCATGGAGCTGCAGGAGGAACGGGTGATAATGTGAAGAAAAAAGAATCAGAAGACCACTGAGGGAGCCTCCAGCAGAGTGCATGAGCTCAAAATACCCGAGAGAAGCCCAAAACATGACATTTGATCTGAAGAATCACCATATGACCTGAAGTCTTCAGAATAAACTGAAAGGCAGGAGAGACAGTGGTTAGGTCATGGCCCCTGAGACCAGAGTGCCTGGGTTGACATAACCTCAGGCCAGCGTCTTGACTTCTCTGTGCTTCAGTTTCCTTGTCTGTAGAACGGTGGTAATGATAACAGAACTCTTGGGGTACATGCGAAGTGCTCCTCTGAGCTCCTCAGTATTGCCCTGTGAGCTGCCATCTTGGTCTGTGTTCAACATGGTCGATGTGGCTGTTGGTGCCCTTTCCGGGCCTCATCTCCCTTCGGCTCCTATCTCCAACACGCCCTACCCCCACTCCCACATGGAGTCATTTATCCATTCGACAAATATTTCTTCAGTTGCTGCCCATGCATCTGGCACTAAACTCTTGTTTTATTCTTCTGCATCCCACAAGTATTTGAGCTAATGGGCAGGTGGCCTTGGGCTTGCTTTTGCCTAAATGGGAGTCTCTGTCTCCTGCCATTTCTTGTTCATGCTCAAAGTCACCCAAATGGAAAACCAGCTTCCGTTGTGGCCCAGCTACTACCTCTTGTCCTCCATTTTGGACCTTCAGCTGCTGGTGGAGAATGAGCATCATGAATGACCCCCCTTGAGTGACCCCCTGAATGACCCTTCCTCCTGGACCCAAGAAGCCTTGGTGGGAGAGAAGGCCCTTGGCAGCTTGGAACCCCACTCTCTTATGTGGTTGTATTCTCCACCTTGATCCTACCTTGGCCATGGCCTTGTGTGCTCCTGGCCTGTGTCTCCTTTTCCTGGATCCCTCTCCGAATGTCAGGAAAGGGCCTAGAAAGGATGAAGGAAGGGTAAAGTGGAGAGGGCAGGGGGCAGGGCAAGTGGAAGAAAGAAGTGAGGCCCCGGGAGGCAAGAGGCATTGAGAAGATTGAAGTGTGAGAGGGTGCTGATGATGACATGTGCCATGAATTAATGCATGAGTGCCTCAGTGGGAACGATAGCCCTGTGAAGTCAGTACCATGGTCGTCCCGTTTTCCAGGGAAGGGGGCTGAGGCAAAGACAGGTTATGAAACTCCCCAGAAGCCTACCACAGAGATGGGAGAGGCTGGCTGCCTCCCCCGGATGGGGGAGGGTGCAGAAGTCCCACAAGGGCTCCCTGAGAAGGACATGCACCCAGCATAGAGCCAGCGCTCAGTGAACAGTGTTAAATGGATGGTGGTGCCAAGAGGCTGGGGGCAGGATCTTTACATAAACCCCTGGTGTCTGGTGTCCGTGGGCCCCGGCTAGTGAAGCATCTTATCTCCCCCCCACAGGAATTCCTCAGCCCCCTTGGTCAGGGCCCTGCAGTCCACCAGCCAGAGGGAAGCTGGATTCCCCAGTTCTGGGTTGGCATTGCCCACACCACTGCAAGGAAGGAGAGGGCTATAGTGTGGGCACAGCTTGACATCGGTCACTTCCTACCCTTGGGGCCCAAGGGGAGGCAGTTCGCCTCACCTTCCTCAGTTGCAAAATAGCAACGTAGGTCCATCCTCCATGTCAAGGTGAAGATGAAACTGTTTGGGGGTAGAGCCCCGCACAGGGCAGGGAGGCGGTAAACGGATGCAGTTAGGGTTGCTCCTCTTCACCAGCCCTACTGCACTCATGGCTGATGAGCTCTTGGCAGTTGACAAAGCTCTTTCCGCTCCCATGTCAGCCTGACTTGGCTCCTCTTAGTGGGTGGGCAGGCACTGCAGAACCTCTGTGTTTCACCGATGAGCAAAGAGAAGCCCAGAGGCCAGAGAGGACAAGGAAGTCTTGTGGAGGTCTCCGAGGACCTGCGGGGGGCGGGGGGGGGGGTGTCAGGAAGAGAGGGCATCCAGGAGCCCAGTGTGACTGGCCTGCTGTCCCCCGCCTCCCTCAGCCACCGAGCCCATCAGCGCAGTTAGGATCTGTTGGCCTGTAACTAGTCCCCATGTCCCTGTCCAGCAGCAGCCTGACCTCGTTCACTTGGAGAAAAACAGGAAGCTGCGCTCTGCCAGGAATCAGAACACACCCTTCCTCAGCCCTGGACTGCAAGGACGCTGGGGGGCTCTGGGGGTAGGTCACAGGGCAGGGTGTGGGGTAGGGCCTCTGCAGGCCAAGTCAGGGTGGCCGGGGGCCTGGGCAGATGGGCTGGGCTCTGGCCAGGCCCTGCTGAGCTCCCCAGGGGCCAAGAGGACGTGGGAAGGTGGGGAGCCAGGAACGGGAGCTCTTGGCCTTCCTCTCCCATGTGGGGACAGAATTATGGGGCACCGGGGGGGCACATACGACTTTTGCCTCCATGGGCCCCTTCTTCTATTAAAAAAAATATTAAAAAGTATATTCCACAACTGTATTGGTATAAAGATGAATATGATTCAGGTTGGACTCGTGATTATGTTTTCATGATTATCTTATCTTGTGGTTTTAAAAGAAATGAAAATGAAAACATTTTCCTGGGCCCCTAACAGTATGGTGGGCCCTGGGCCTAAAGGATAAGTTAGCCCTACGGATGAAGATCCTAGCACTTTCCAGTCCTGCAGAAACCATGTCCCCCCAACATGGCCACGAAGCACAGGGATTAGCGTTCAGAGATCAGATGGGAATGCCGGGCTCAGCCTGGAAATAGAACCTGTTTCCCCCTCTGTAGAATGGGGAAATGAGGGCATCTGCCTCCTGACGCTCTTCTGAGATGGTCTTGTGAGAAGTGTCTGGCCCAGGGCCTGCCTCAAGGGAGCCCCATTATTTCCTACTGGCAACACAGATTAGGCACCTACTGGGTACAGAACCCAGGAAAGAATGTGGCTTAAGGGAACGCCTACCATTTTCTATCAGAGTTTAGGGTCATCTTTAATTTTTAACTTTTTATTGGAAAGCAATTGACTACCTTTAAATATGCATAATGTCACAAATAGAAGTGTGGTGAAAATCAGCTGGTATCCATGTTTGATTTCAGTAAAGAAGATTTAGTCCCGGGATGGAGTGCCAGCCCATGAATGTTGTTTAAGCCCCCAAACTGACTAGTGGGTTGTGTACAGAGAACTCTTTTTTAAGGACCTTGAAGGAGAGAACTGAACTGAATTTCCAGCTGGCAAGGATTGTTTGTGTTAAGGTTCTCATTTCTCTGATGTTTCTGATTAAAACCTCCCAGCTTTTCTGGCTGAGTTAGGTCACTCTGGTCTACTGTTATTTCGGTATTTCCTGAGAATCTGAGCTGGGGTTGGCTGCAGATGTGCTCCTCAGGCTGTTACCCATGGGCTCTGTGGGCTAGTGGCCTGAGGTGCCTCTGCTCTAGACCCTCTTTTGTGGGGTGGTGGCGGGGGGAGGGGGGTCATGCCGGAGCGGGGGAGGACAGGTCATCCAACTCATAGGTGCTGAGACGCAGAGTGAGTCCACTTACTGGTTGTCTCTTAATGACCCTGTCACTGTTCTGCCTGAAACCCTCAGGGACCTCCACTGGCTCCCCCAGGAAAGGGGGGAGGCCCCTGCCTCCTGCCCACTGGAACCAGCCTGGCTCCTTCTCAGGACCCCCTTCCTCACTTCCTGCCACTCTGGCCCTTAGGGGAAGCAGCCCCCGCCGTTGCTCCCAACACCGCCCGCCTGTTAGCCTCCTTCACAGCCTCGGCCTCTGGAAGTGACCCGTTTCTATGCGTTGAGTGTTAGAGTCTTCTAGTAGAGTCCATCAGGCCCACTGGGTGGTAAGCTCCCCGAGGGCCGGGCCTCGCCTTTATCCTGCTCCCTGCTCTATCCCCAGCCCACACGAGGCACCCAGGAAATATTTGTTGAAGCCATTATTATATTTAAGCATACAGTATTCATCCATACAGTAATGGCTTCAAAAATATTTCCTGGAAGAGAGGCTTTGGAGTCACACAGACCTGCGTTCCTGTCCCATCGAAGCAAGTCTCAGCTTTGTCATCTTCAAAGTGCAGATAAAAATCACACCTGGCATGGGGCGCCTGGGTGGCTCAGTCGTTAAACGTCTGCCTTCGGCTCAGGTCATGATCCCAGGGTCCTGGGATCAAGCCCCGCATCGGGCTCCCTGCTCAGCGGGAAGCCTGCTTCTCCCTCTCCCACTCCCCCTGCTTGTGTTCCCTCTCTTGCTGTGTCTCTCTCTGTCAAATAAATAAATAAAATCTTAAAAAAGAAAAAAAAAAGTCGCACCTGGCTTGCTGGGCAGCTGTGGGGAAGGGAGGCCGCGCCCAGAGAGAGACGAGCTGCAGGGGTAAGGATTCCCTGTGGCGACAGGGATGGGTGAAGGGGCAGGCCCGGGAGCCCCTGTCCCAGATCACACTGTTTTGTCTCCATTAAGGGTGGACATTCATCACAACCACACCTGTACGTGGGTTGACGTCATCCAATTTAGAATGGTTTTATCACTTTTGTTCCCAAAGTTGGCTGTAGGTCAGAATCAAAGGGGAGTTAAAAAAAAAAAATCCTGAGGCTGGAGTTCAGTCTTGGAGAGGCTAAGGTAATTGATCTGGGGTGTGGCCTGGACATCGGGACTTTTCAAATGACCCCAGGTGGGGCCCCTGGGTGGTTCAGTCATGATCTCAGCGTCCTGGGATGCGTGCGTGGAGCTCGCATGAAGCTCTGCTTCATGCTCCCTGCTCAGCAGGGAGTCTGCCTCTCCCTCTCCCTCTGCCCCTCCTGCTCCTGCTTGTGCGCGTGCCTGCTCTCTCTCTCTCTCTCTCTCTCTCAAATAAATAAAAAAATAAAATCTTAAAAAAAAGAAGAAGAAGAAGAAAGAAAATGACCCCAGGTGATTCCACCATGTAGCCAAGGGTGAGAACTTTGGCCTTGCCCCAGATGTGACTTCGGGTCCTCTGCCTTCCTACCACTCCCTTCCCGTCTGCCTGAAATTCACTTGACGTGGCACAAAGACTTCCAAGGCACAATTGAGATAAATGGCTTAAAAAGCAGATGACTAATTGAGGAGAGAAAGCAGCTGAATCTCTTCCTACATGGGCTCTGCTATCAGCTGTCAGATTCTTTTCTGCCTTCCTAGCGGGGAGGGGATTAGAGCAGAGGAGCTGGGTCCTGGGAGTGGGAAGGAAAAGAGAGCTAGGATCTGGTGTCTGGAGACCAAGGTCCTAAGCTTTGCCACTGTGTAAATATGGACTTAGCAGCTCTCTCTCCCACCTAGGGTCTCAGTTCCTCGCTCCGTGAAATGACATTCGTTTGAGAGCCAGCATCCTAGAGCTAGGGCCAATTCCACAATCCCTAAGAACCAGCCTTCCAGCCATCCTGAAGCCTGCATGTCCATGCAGATTCCCTGGCCTCGAGCTGGCCCTGCTTGCTGAAGTTTGTTTAGCGCAACCACGTTATGATAAAGCTTAATTCCCAGAAGACATCATTGTAATTTTGAGGCTATGAAGCAACTCGGAGTGAACTTATGAGGTGTTGACAAGTAGAGGTCATGGGGGAATCAGCTTTTTATTGCATAGAAAATCATCTTCTATAATCAGCTGGAGGCTTATCTGCAGCTGGTTGTTGCCTAAGAGAGTGAAAATGTTTCCTCTCTTGAGCAGGTCAGTGTGGAGCCATTGTAAGAACTTTTTACACCAGTCTTCTTAAACGGAACCCTGTTCTTGTTCCTGTGGTCACCAATTAATTGATGAGAGTTTATAGTTCTTGGAAGAAAGAAATGGAAATTCTAAGGAAGAGACAGGAGATGTAGAAAGCCCTTCTAATGAGATACAGGAATGAGTAGGGCTGAGGTAAGGGAATGTCCTGGAACCAGTCCGAAGGGCGGGCCCAGGAAAGAGTCCTCGGGCAACTGCTTTTGGCGTTCAGATGTTTTTTTTCCAAGCTCAGGCCTGAGGGCCTCCCAGCTACAGAGCCCAACCAGGCCACAATGATTACACAAATCACAAACACAATGATTACACAAATCTAGTGCCAGTCCAATCAGGCCCAAGCCCAACTTTTTCTGCATAGTACAACTTGCACATTTGAGGTCAAGCTCTGTTGGACACAGAGAGGAAGGTATTCGGGAAAGGACAGACTTTTTCCAGAAATTCTCTGGCACCCAGTCGCCTCTTCCCCCCAGTTCAGATTTGGGAGCACATCTAAAGCAAGGCATCACCGTGAAGGCTGCTCAGATACTTGGGAAGCTTCCTAAATGAAGTCCACTCAATTGCCTCAAAGTATGCGTTGGCTGCATCTCCTGGTGCCTAGTGTTGGGTTAGATGCCCAAGTTGAGCTTGGGAGGTAAGTGAACTTGGCATTGTCCCTGTGTTCTCTGTGTGAGGGAGTTGAACACTTCTGTGTTCCAGGCACTGTGGATTCAGACCGGGGGTTCAGAGGTGAGGAAGACCTGCCTTTACTCTGGAGGGGTTCACAGTCCATGGGGTCTGGCTTGACCATCTGGCTGCCCTGGGGCTGGACTCCACCTGGGCAGACCCTGGCTCTTGGCCCCACTCACAGTGGTCACTCTACCCCTGTGCACTATTATGCCCTCCTGTATTCCACTGGCTGCCTGACGGGCTAGCTGGGCTAGCCAGATAGTAACACATCTTGATTACTGGGTTTGTTGGTACCTCCTGAAGTGTTGTTATTGAGGCAAATGCCTAACTCATGTAACCCCAGTTGAGGCCCAGACAGACCTCTGACTGACGGCCGTGCGTATACAAGCAGCTGCAGGCCAAAGGGTTGAGTGCTTAGAACAAAGCCCCATGAGAGCCCAGAGGGACATTTGAATAATTCTGGGGGCAGTGTTTCCAAAGCCTACTCTGAGGAACATCAATCCTGTGAGGTGCTCCTCCAAAACTAAAAGATTTTGTGGACAAATAAGTTTGGGAGGGGCACCTGGGTGGCTCAGTCGGTTAAGCATCTGCCTTTGGCTCAGGTCATGGTCTCGTCATGCCGGGATGGAGCTCCACGTTGCTTCGGCTCTCTGCTTAGTGAGGAGTCTGCTACTCCTTCTCCCTCTGCCCCTCTCCCTGCTCGTGCTCACTCTCTCTTTCAAATAAATAAAATCTTAAAAAAAAATTGGGGAAACAGTGCATACTCTAGCTTCCCCCTCAGACCTTGAACATACTGAAGACTCTGAGATTCCTGGATGAAGAAACATTACCTTTCTAGCCCATCCTCTGTGGCTGCTTAGCTGTGTCAATGTTTCTTAAAGTGAAATGGGAGGGCACTCATCCCAGAATCTCTTGGGGGTGCTTGTTGGAAATACAGAATCCCCTGCCCTGCTGCAGACTTTCTGAGTCAGAATCTCTGGAGCCAAGACCCAAGAATCTGCTTTGAACAAGTTCCCAGTTAATTGTGATATGAGCTTATGTCGAGAACCCCAGCTAAACCTTCCCTGGCCTTGGCTTTTTCTCAGAGTATTGTAAAGATCAAGAGACAAGCTCGAGCAAAAAGATTAGTCAGAAAGAAACTACACACTTCCCAACTCATTCTATGGGGCCAGCGCTACTCTGATAACAAAACCAAGCAAAATTCAGCACAAAAAGAAAGAGAAAACTAGAGTCCAATAAAAATAATGACTAGAGCTGTAAAAATCCTCAACAAAATACTAGCAAACCAAACCCAGCAACATATCAGAAGGGTTATACACCATGATCAAGTGGGATTTATCCCAAGCATGTGAGGTTGGTTTAACATCCAAAAATCAATGAATGTAATACAGCACATCAACAAAACCACTGGAACAAAGGAATGGCACAGTAGTTGGATGTGCACATGGGGTCAAGGAGGAGTTTGAAACAACAGGAGACAATAGAGGCAAATGAAATGATCTGATTCGGAGGAAGAATTGCTGGTGACAGATAGGGTTGAACCTCTCAGGAGTCCAGTTCTTGATAAGGTGAGAGGAGATGGTATCTGCAGCATAGGGAGCCAGTGGTCTTGCAGAGGAGCAGTGACACTCTTCCAATTGTCATAAGGAGAAAGAGAATTTGGTACAGATGGGGAGGTGGGAAGGTGAAGGTACTCTTGAGGGATTGCTTTTATATTCTAATTGAAATTGTCTCCTTGCCTCTTTTTCTTTCTTTCTTTCTTTCTTTCTTTCTTTCTTTCTTTCTTTCTTTCTTTCTTTCTTTCTTTCTTTCTTTCTTTTTCTTCCTTCCTTCCTTGTTCGTTCATTCGTTCCTTCCTTCCTTCCTTTCTTTCTTTTTTCTCTTTCTTTCTTTCTTTTTTCTTTCTTTCTTTCTTTCTTCCTTCCTTCCTTCCTTCCTTCCTTCCTTCCTTCCTTCCTTCCTTCCTTCCTTTCTTTCTTTCTTTTTCTTCCTTCCTTCCTTCCTTCCTTCCTTCCTTGTTCGTTCGTTCGTTCGTTCGTTCCTTCCTTCCTTTCTTTCTTTTTTCTCTTTCTTTCTTTCTCTCTCCTTTCAGCATTTATCGAGCACCTACTGCATGCTCTGGCACTGTTCTAGGTGCTGAGGTTACAGCAGTGAGCAATTTGTTTTGCTTTCTTCCCCCAAAACAGTTTATTAAGAAAAATGTCAAACATACAGAAAATTTAAAAGAATTTTATGTGAGTGCTCATAAACCAACTAGACTCTACAGTTAACACTTTGCTCTATTCGCTTAATCGTATATCCGTACATCTCTCTCTATCCACCCGCCTATCCACCTGTCCTTCCATCTTTTTATTTTTTTGAATCATTTCAAAGAAAGTTGTGGACATCAGTATCTTTTATCCGGAAACACTTCAGGATGTATATAATTAACAAGAGTTCAGTATTTGTTTATCTTTTTGGGGGTAAAACTTATGTATGAGAAATGCCCAGATCTTAATTATACATGAATCTCAAGGATGGGTGAATTTGGACAAATGCTCGCACCTGTATAACTCAAACCCCTATCAAGAGATAGTACATCATCATCACCCCAGAAAATCCCCCATGCTTCTTCCTAGTCCCTTCCTCCCCCTACCCAGGTAACCATTATTCTCGTTTTTTTTTTTAAAACCAGAGATTAGTATTACCTATTCTAGGACTTCAAATAAGTCAAACTGTATCATATGTACCTTCATGTGTCTAGCTTCGTTCTCTCAGCACAATGGGAGAGTCATTCATGATGTTGCATGTATAGATAATTAATTCTTCTCATTGCTAAGTAAATCCCTTTATGTGATTATGCCAGAAGAAATTATTTATTCTTCTGCTAGTCATCAGAGCTGTTTCTGGTTTTTAGCCATTATGAATAAAGCAGCTATGAACATTCCTGTGGTCATATTTTTTTTTTTTTGTGGACATATGCTTTCATTATTCTTAGGTAGAAGTAGAATTGCTGAGATAGGTTTTGTTTTAAGAAACTACCAGATCTTTATCCAAAGTGGTTGTACCATTTTACATTCCTTCCAGCAATGCGTGAGAGTTCTGATTACTCCAGTGCCAACGTCTGATGCTGTCAGTCTTTAATTTTGGCTATTTTCGTAGGTGTATGCTGGTGTCTCATTGTGGTTTTATATGCATTTTCTTAATGACTAATGATGTTAAGCACTGTTTCCTGTGTTTCTTGGCCATCTGTATATTTCCCTTTGTGAAGTTTTTATTCAAATCTTTTGTCTATTTTAAAAATTGGGTTCTCTATCTCTCTATTATTGAGTTGTAGGGGTTCTTTATATATTCCGTATACATGTCTTTTGTCAGATATATTTTGCAAATATTTTCTTCCAGTCTGAAGCTTGCTATCATTTTCTTAATGGTATATTTTGATGAACAGAAAGTTTTCTTTTAATTTTGATGAAGTATAAGATATCAATCTTTTAAAAATAATTATTGTTTGGGGCGCCTGGGTGGCTCAGTTGGTTAAGCAACTGTCTTCGGCTCAAGTCATGATCCCGGGGTCCTGGGATCGAACCCCACATCAGGCTCCCTGCTCGGTGGGGACTCTGATCTCCCTCTCCCTTTACCTGCTACTCTGCCTGCTTGCGCGCGCTCTCTCTCTGTCAAATAAATAAAAAATAAATCTTTTAAAAAATAGTTACTGTTTTCTGTGATCTATTTTAAGGCACCTTCGCCTACTGCTAAGTCTTAAAGATATTCTTCTATGTTTTCTTCCAGAAACTTTATGATTTTAGCTTTTGATTGAGGCCTATCATTCATTTAAAATCAGTTTTTGTGAATGGTGTAAAGGAGGAGTTGAGGTTTATTTATTTATTTATTTTCATATGGATAGCCAGTTCCAGCACCATTTGTTGAAAAAACTTTCTGCTTCCCATTGAAACTCTTTGGTCATTGTATAAAAAAAAAATCAAATGACTGTTTAATTGTTGGTCTATTTCTGGGTTCTCTTTTCTATTCCATTGATCTATTTGTTTGTCATTGTGATCATGCCACAATGCTTCGATTACTATAGCTTTATAATAAATCATAAAGTCAGGTAGGGTAAATTCTCTAATTTTGTTCTTTTTCAAGAAGCTTTGAATATTCCAGGTCCTTTGCATTTCCATAAAAATTTTCAGACATGTGACTTTCTGCAAAAGAATCTACTGGAATTATGATTGAAATTGGGTTGCATCTAAAGATCATTTTGGAGAGAACAGACATCTCAGTATTGACGCTTGATATTGAGTCTTGCCAGTCCATGAACATATTTCGCCACTTCTTTTTTTTATAAAGATTTTTTTTATTTATTTATTCATGAGTGAGAGAGAGAGAGAGAGGCAGAGGGAGAAGCAGGCTCCCAAGGAGCAGGGAGCCCGATGCGGGACTCGATCCCAGGACTCTGGGATCATGACCTGAGCCGAAGGCAGACGCCTAACCATCTGAGCCACCCAGGCGCCCCATATTTCTCCACTTCTTTAGGTCTTCTTGAACTTCGAATTTCTTTCAGCAATATTTTATAGTCCTCAGCGCACAGGTCTTGCACATCTTTTGTGAAACTTATTCCGAAGTATTTCATGGTTTTTTTTCATGCTGCTGTTAAATGAAATTTTTCAGATTTCATTTTCTAGCAGTGGCAACAACGCTGAAAGCCAGACTGTGACAGAAAGGACAGACCTTCAGGAGGTCCTAGGTGTGGGGAAACGGGGACGGGGTGGGGTGCCATTTGTTTGCAGGCAACTGCAGAGGGGCGGAGGGGGTGACAAACATGTGGCTTATGTGATGGGAGGGAGGGCTGATGCACCATACGGCAGGGAAGGCCAACTTCCTTTCTCTCTCCCGTTCCTAAGCAAGGAAGTCCGTCCTCAACCCCCTCCTAGGAGAGGCCGCTGCCAAAACTGGGGCCTTGGAAAAGTGCTCCTGTGCCCCCTTCCCCAACCCTCTGAGCTGCTGAGCTGCTTCATCCACCAGCCCTCTGTGGGGGCTGCCACCCTGGACTGGGAGGAGCCTCTGTGGACAGTTAAGCTGGCCCCAGGGGCACGTTCTGCCCTCTCTGTGAGAGGCCATATGGCCTCGGGGTCCTCACTGGCTCAGCCTGTAGGGAGGAGATGGAAGCAGAAGCACCTGCGATTTACTTTGCTCAAAATATCACAGCCACACTCCTGGGCTGGCTGTCAGCTGTCCCCTACCTCCTGCCACCCTCAATGGTTTCTCCAGCCCCATTTCTTCACGTCACCCCACCCAGTTATAGAGTCAGCTGCCCACACCTCTCACAAGGGCCAAAACTTCCACGTCATGCTCTACGGAAAGATTCTCAAGAAGCAGAAACTGAACAAACCAAAACTCCACCCATCCTGGATCCTGTCCCCGTTCCACTAGGAAGGGTGTGCGAGGAGAGGGAGGGGACCAAGCCACAGGGGCTGCCCCGTGGTTGGGCAAAAGGAATGTTGGGGGGCAGTGGCTGTGCCAAGGGGGGCTGTCACCCCTCTGTACTCCCCACGATGCCCCCGAAGCCCCTTCAAGGAAAGGTGTACCTACCATGCTTTACAACAATGCCAGTTGCTGTAACAATGAAACCCCCAAATATATTGTGTTTCTTTCTCACTCGTGTACCAGTTCCCAGCAGCTCTTCCTGGATTGCAGGTGGCTTTCCTTCAATGCCATGATTTAGAGACCAGGCTTTTTGCGTTTTGAGGCTCTACCATCCCCTGGTCTGACTGTCATCCTTGGCACCCACCTAGTCGGAGGGGAGAGAAACCCCGTGGAAGGCATAAGCACTTGGCAAAAACCTTGGCACAGAGGTGACGCCCTTTACTTTTGCTCACTTTCCATTGGCAAGGACCTGTCATGGGGCAACAGCTGGATGCAAGGGAGCCTGGAAGATGTGGCCCCTGGCCCAGCAGCTCTTTCCCAGCGACAACTTGACACTGGCAAGAAGAGTTTGGATTTTGCTATCCCCGCCACCGAGCCCTGTGAACTTGCTCTATAAACCGTAGAGGGCTGTTTGGATGTGACAAGTCCCATTCCCAGCCTGGGTGTTTCATGGTTTTCCTCTGTCTCCGAAGTTGCTTTCCACCTCACTCAGCCACCACGACCTCCCCAGGTTCCCCTCCTTCCAGACACTTACCTAAATCTGACCCTTCTAAGAAGCTTTTCAGGGATCTTAATATCTACACTGAGGTCTCCCATTCTCTGAGCAAGAGCAACATTTGGGGCTAGATTCCCCCCTTCCTCATACACTCACAGTGTTTGGAATTCTCTCAACTGAGGACCAAGGCTTTCTCCCCACAACTGACACCAAGGCTTCAGACACGTGTGCCTTGGGAGAGAGGGCAGAATTCTTTCATACTGAGGGTCCGTATAGATCCTTCTAGAAGGGAGGGAAAGAGGCAAGGGCACTTTGAGTTTAGGGCATGGCCAGCTGTGGGCCTGATGTCTCTTGCTTTGCTGGTGTCTCAGCTAGATCTGTCAATCACATGTTGAGCATCTTCAACTTTTTCTAAGCAACTTGAGACGAATTAAATAGTGTGTATTTGTTATTGCTTACCATATGCCAGGCATTGCTAGGTACTTTTTATGAGCACTATCTGATTAATCTTCTCAACAGTCTAATGAGGCAGGGACTTTATTTTATCCCCGTTTTGCAGACGAGAAAAACAAGGCTCAGAGAAATGAACTTTACCAGGGTCACAGAGCTAATGGTTGGTGGAGGCTGGGTTTCAACCCACATATCCAACTTCAAAGTCTGCTAATTCCTCTGTGCCTCTGTGTCCCTACTCCCTGGGACCCCCGTGTGGCAGAGGCACCCATTGCTCACTGGATAGCCTTACGCTGCTTCACATTTCCCGGCGTTCCTTGCAGTCGTGTGACCAACTCTGATCAGTGGGCTGTGAATGGAAGGGACACGTGTCATTTCGGGAGCAAAGCATTTAAGTGCTGGTGTCCGACCCTCCTGTTCTCCCTTTCCCACTCGTGGTGATGACAGAGGCCGTGGCTTGAAACGGAGGAACCACTAGAAGGAAGCGGGCCATCGTAGAAAGGACAGCTGACCTGGAGAGCTGTCCGACCTGCAGGAGCTTCGTGTGGATGAGACATACGCCTCTGCTGTGCTACAGCCCTGAGATTGGGAGGTTAACTTGTTACCGAAGCACACCATGGCTGCTCCTGACTAATACACCAGAACAGGACACCCAACACATCACCTGCCTGGCTGCGGCAGTAGAGTCCCTCAGACACTTTGTTTGGAGAGTCCCAGAGTAAGAATGGGGCTGAGGTGACGGCCCCGAGACACGCCCCCAGAAGCAGATCGGAGAGCACCGAAGGTCTCCCTGAGCCCCTGGGCAGCAGGGCCTCCCTGGACCTGGCCTCTCATTCCGGGTCCTCCTCCCCCCGGCATCAGGCTTCTCCCTGTTGCTGCTTTCCCAAGCTGCTCGTTTTTGGCACAGCCCCTCTGTCTCCTCCCCTAACACAGCTTCCAGAAGCTAAGGCCCGGATACCACTGGCTCCTCTCCAGATGCTGGCCCGAGTGCCTGGAAGTCTCTCTGAGCCTCACATTGTCTTTGAGATGTATCCCTGTGGACAGAGAGCTCTTGCAATCTGGGCAATCACCGCTTTCTGGCCCCCATTGACTCTGGGGAGCCACTGGCTGGGTGTGGCAGGCAGGAAGCCCAGGGTAGGGCTGCCCATTGTCAGGTCAGGCCTGGGGAGAGGGTGGGGGTCTCGGGACCCTGGGCTGGCTCTTGCCTGGGCCTGGACAGCGAGAGTGTTCACTCCCCACCCAGACAGTTCTCAAACACTCGTCCCAGAGCGTCTGTGTGGGGCTGGCCCTGTGTGTGGTGCTGGGGGAGCACAAAGGCAAGAGGTTGTGGCCCCTGCCTTCGAGGAGCTTCTATCCTGTAGGCTCAAGTAGAACGGTAGCTACAGAAAAACACAACACAAGGGAGAGTATCAGTCAGGGATTTTTTCAGTTACAAGTAACTGGACGTCCAGAGAGAAAAGGTAGTGTGCGTCTCGCTTCTGAAAGTAATTCAGATTCAAATGTTATTTTCTGAAACACTATTTATTTTTCAAGATTTATTTATTAATTATTTTTTTAATTAAAGATTTTATTTATTTATTTGAGACAGAGAGACAGCATGAAAGAGAGAGCACGAGCAGAGGGTAGGGGAAAAGGGAGAGGGAGAAGCAGGCTCCTCGCTCAGGAGGGACCCCAATGCGGGGCTCCATCCCAGGACCCTGGGATCATGACCTGAACTTAAGGCAGATGCTTAACTGACTGAGCCTCCCAGGTGCCCTCTTTATTTGTTTGAGAGAGAGAGAGAAAGAGGGGTGGGGGGGTGCAGAAAGAGAGAATATCCAAGCAGACTCCTGCTGAGCGTGGAGCCCGACGCAGGGCTCGATCCCACGAGCCATGAGATCAGGACCTGAAACTGAAACCAAGAGTCTGTCGCTCCACTGACTGAACCACGCAGGCGCCCCTGGAACACTATTTTTTTTAAACACTATTTTTTGAAACGCTGTGTGTGATGCGTGTGCATGCCAAAATTCACATTGACTCTTCAGATTTCTGGCTACAAAATTCCAAGTTAAGTTTATCAAAGCTGAAATCTTTTCTTTTCTCTTTTTGTTGGTCCTCTAGGTTAGCTGTTACCTTAAGTCCTGCTCTGAGTCTTCCAACCGAAGCACCTCAAAAAAGGAATATTTTGTCCCCATGTCTGAAAAAATTCCAACTCCAGGCTTGGTTGATTCCAAGCCCTTGTATGCAATCTGCTTGACTCTGCTTTTTCTTTGTTTTGGCTTCATTCTTGAAGCTCATACTCCCAGGACTACATTCTGTGTTTATCAGTCTCACCTAAAAGGTTGGGCCCATCTCCTAATCACACCAGAAAAGCCCTGATTTAATGGACTCCGGGTCCCGGGCCTGACCATGAACCAATTTCTAGAGTGGTTGGGGATGGAGGTGGGGGTGGTTGAAGAGAAGATGTGATGCTTTGACTGCCTGGGTCACAGGCCCCCTCTCTGGATCCTGGGGTACAGTCAGCTTCTTCTGGATCACATGACTGAAGGTGGGGGAAGACGGGCGTGTTATGATCAGAAGGAAGATGAATGCTGAGTGGGGTAACAGTCAGTGCCTACTGCTGGTAAGACAGTGAAATGTGCCCTCATAAAAGCGTGGACCAGGGGCTGTGGGAGTTCAGAGGTGGGAGATGTTATTTCTAGTTAAGGAGATCAAGGAAGGCTTCATGAAGGAGGTTGCCTCTGGGCTGGGATTTGAAGGATGATTGCGGTTTGGGTGTTAGAGCTAGGGGGTTGGGGAGGAGAGAACATTTGGGGCAAAGGGAACGATGTGAGCAAAAACCTGGAGGTAAGCACAGAGGGTGGCAAAGCCTGAAGGCAAATGAGGGAAAGGCCTTGAATGCCTGGTCAAGGGGATACGGCTTGGATTTGGGAGGCATTCGTGCTGGTTCTGGAGCAATGGATAGGTCCTCAGATCTGAGCTCCCGAGGACTGATACTATCTGCCAGAGGGGCCCTGACCCCCTGTTCTTCCCCATCCCCCCAGGTGCCCTGGGTGCCACAGATCCCTTCTTCTTTGGTTCAGCTCAGACAAGGCTGGAGTTTTCCAGTAGAAATGCTCACTGAGAAAAAGGGAAAGTGGAAACCCGAATGTGGTTACAGAGCTTAGCTTTCACCTCCCAAAGTACAGAAAGCCTGAGTACCTACTCTGGGCTTAACCTCCTCTCTCCCGCCCTGTGGGCTGAGCCTGAGGCTAGGGTGGGGAAAAGGCAGAGGTGGCCACGCTCTGGGACCCTCGGGCTCTCCAGTGTTCACTTCCCATCTTATCCCTGTCCTGCCCTGAATAGTACTTGCTCGGCAGCTGCCCTGACCCAGGACAAGGGACTTACCCTCAATTCTCACCTCTCAATTCCTCCCCTGACACTGCCCTCATCAGAGATATCTCCGAGATGTCTGCCAGGAATCAGAGGAAAATCAGCAGAAACCCCTCCAGCATAGGGTCATGGACCAAAGGTATGAGCTTTGGAGTTAGTCAACCTGCGCGTGAATTCCACCGCTATCCCTTAAGGACAAGATGCATCACTCGCCTGGCCCTCTGTTTCTTTTTCAGCAAAATGGAACGACTAAGCTCTACCTCAGGAGCTTGGTGAGAGGATGAAATGTTTTATCCGGGCACAAGGTACTTCTGCAATAAATGGTGGCAACGATGATGGTGAAGATGATGAAGAAGATGAAGGAACAAACCAGGGAGGGAGGAACACTCTGAGCTTCGCCTGTGAGTGAGCCCATGTTGTCAGGCTGGGCAGACACAGGCCTGGCGGGGGGGGGGGCGGTCAGGACAGAGCACCAGGACTGACCGGCAGCATCGACCCCAAAGCAAGCTCCAGGACTTTGAGCTCTCCTTGCCTTGCTGGCCTCAGGAACCCCCACAGGAACACTTCATCAAGTTATCCATTCTGTAACTCCCCAAATTAAGGCAGGCGTCATGCCACAGGAGCCTGGAAAGTCAGACTGTGCCAAATGTCCGGGGGGGGGCGCTCTGAGTCTCAGATTCCCATTGTCCCCTAACTGATGGGGACAATGATCAGGCTCTTTGGGGGCCCCAAGCTGCCCGAGGATTAGGCTTTTAAGAGGATTTCTACGAAGCTCAGGATGGCTGAAACAGGCCTGAAGGATGGGGTGAGGCTGGCTGGCAGGAGGATAAAGGCTCAAGCTAGGGGTCACCAAGCTTTCCTGATACCCTCTCAGGAAAATAACTTGAGAATATATCCCCCCAAATGTGTTTCTTTACTTATTTATGTCAGGAACATATACTATTACACTAATAGTATGCCCACTATAAAAGTATATATATTTTGATAAAATTATACATAAAATGAAAGTTTTAAAGAGATTTCAATAAGAAACAAATTGTGGCCTATCCATACAACAGACCAACTACCGAGCTATAAAAAAAAAAAATGAAGTCTTGGGGCACCTGAGTGCCTCAGTCGGTTAGGCATCTGCCTTCGGCTATTTATCAGAGAAGATACATGAATGGCCAATAAGCACATGAAAATGCTCCATTTCACTGACCATCAGGGAAATACAAATTAAAACCACATGAGATACCCCTCCATACACTCTAGCATGGCTATAATCAAAAAGACAGATCATAACAAGTGTCGTCGAGGATGTGGGGAAATTGGAATGCTCAGACATTGCTGGGGAGAATGTAACATGGTGCCACCACTTTGGAAAGCAGTTTCACAGTTTCTTAAAAAGTGAAACAAAACCTGACCACATGACCCAGCAATTCTCCTAGGTATCTGTCTACCCAGCAGGAATAAAAACACGGGCACCACAAAGACGTGGATGCGAGCGCTCATCGCGGCATTATTCACACTATAAAAACCTGTCGACGTCCTACTATCTACTGAGTTGTGAATGGATAAACAAAATGTGAAGTACCCATACAATGGAATACTACTCAGGAGCAAACTAATTAAACATGCTACAACACAGATAAACCTCAAAGACATGATGCTCAGTAAGAGAAGCCAGACATAAATGACCACATATTGTATGATTCCATTCGTATGAAATTTCCAGAGACGGCAAGCCATAGTGACGGGAAGCAGCTTGGTGGTTAGTGGGGTGGGGGGTGGGGGTGAGGATTAAACCCTAAGCCACTCGAAGGAGCTTTAGAGATGATGGAAGGATTCTAAAACTGAGTGTGCTCAAAGCTGCACAACTCTGTGAATTTACTAAAAATCATTGTATAGTATACTTACAGTGGACGAGTTTTGTGCAGACTTTATCAGTAAAGCTATTTTTAGTATATGTGCTCCCAAAGAGAGCACAGTAAAGCCGTTTTTTTTAGAAAAGATTTTATTAGGGCGCCTAGGTGGCTCAGTCATTAAGCGTCTGCCTTCGGCTCAGGTCATGATCCTGGGGTCCTGGGATCGAGCCCCACATCGGGCTCCCTGCTCAGTGGGGAGCCTGCTTCTCCCTCTCTGCTGCCCTTCCTCCCTGTTTGCGTGAATGCTCTCTCTCTCTCAAATAAGTAGATAAAATCTTTAAAAAAAAAATGAGGAACCTCTTTAAGCATCGGTATAGAAATGTTTCCAAAATGTGTGAAGTGGAAAAAGCAAGGTGCGACTGCCGTTTGCACTTTTTTAAAAAAGAAAAGGTGTGTGTAGTTATGTTTTATTCATGTTTGTATTTAGACATAAACATGTGGTATGGACAGCCTCTGTCTGGCTGTGGTGACGGTAGGGGCTTGAGGTGCAGGAGCTGCATGGGTGCTAGACAGAAGTGGAAGACTGATTTTGTGTCTTTACATTATTCTTTTCTGAAAAAAATTGTGGTACAATACACATACCATAAAGTTTACCATCATAGCCATTCTGAGGTATCCAGCTCGGGGGCATCCTGCACATTCGCACTGCTGCGCAGCCATCCCCACCCGCCCCCTCCAGGAATGGCCCAAGTTTCTACCCCGGAGCTCTGTGCCCATTCAACACCCACTCTCCGGTCCCCCCCCCAACTCTAGGCACTTTCTAGAAGTGCAATCCTACAATATTTGCCTCTTTGTCATGGAATACTTTCACCTCAATCCATCTCGCAGCGGGGGGTCAGAATTTGCTTCCCTTTTAAGACTGAATAATATTCCACCGCACGCGTGGACCACACCTCGTTTATCTGTTCATCTCTCCATGGACACCTGTGCTTTCACCTTTTGGTTATTGTCAATAATGTTGCTCCCCACGTGGGTGTACAGATACCTCTTCGAGACCCTTGTATCTACCTTTCTCAGGCGTATGGATACGCTACATATTTGAAAAAAAAAATGTAAAGGGATGAAATACAAAGAAACAGACAGGGGAGTTGTACTATTTCTTCCCACATCCCCTTCCGAGGCCCTCCAAGGGGGGAGCGTTGGCCGAGGAGGGTGGGGGGCGCGCCGCGGGGACAGGGGCGCGCGTCCTCCCCGGGGGTCCGCACGGAGGGTCTTGCTTAGTCCCCGGAGGCTCCGCGCCACCGGCCGTGCCCTCGCCTGCCCGCCGCCCACCCCCCGCGGGGCGCCGGCCCCCGCCGCATTCCTGCGCGCTGCCTGCTGCCGACCCGGTGACTCACGGCCCAGGCAGCCCGGGAACGCCCGGCCTCGTCCTGGGCCCGCAGCCGCTGGTTTTCCTATTTGGAAACTCTTTAGCCGCCTCCGCGCCAACCAGCCGGTCTCCTCCCTGGTTCCCCCGTAGGCGGCTGGGAAGGAGGGTAGGGGAAGCCTGGGGACAAGCGCCTTTTCTGCAGCACGGGGGGCGGGAGACCCACAGGCCTTAGAGAGAGAGGATGGGTGCGTTCTCCCTTGTCCCCAGTTCAAGAAACTCCAAATGCCTGAAAGCCAGATTTACAGGGTGGCAAAACCTGACCTGAAGGGACATGGGACTAAGTTGCAGTCTGTATTTATTCCGCCGAGTGTGGATGCTTCCAGATTTTGCTGCGGAAATGTACCTCTCTGAGTACAAGATATTGCCCCAGGTCCCCTGGAGGAGCTACATAATATACAATGGATGCGCTGAATTCCCTTTCGAAAACCTGAAAAATTCTGAATTCCAAAACCCATCTGGCTGCCAGGAATTTAGATAAGAGACTGTGGGTCTGTGTTGTGTCCATTTTCCTGAGCACCAGAGTCAAGGCTCAGAGAGGTGGGTCATAGCTGGGAATGGGCTGCTGGGTCTGAGTCTGAGTTGCAGTCTCTCCCTGACCTGTCTCCCCCAAGACTCTGCCAGTCCTGTGCCCCACCTCCTCTCCTGTCCCTCCTCTGGGAAACTTTTCTTGTCCACCCGAGCCAAAGCTGACCTTTCCCTGTTGGGTCTCAGAGACCAGCCCAGTGCCCACCACATATGGGCACTTGGGAGAAAGAGAACATGGTGATGAGCAGGCTGACCAGAGGCTCCAACTACTCAGGACCTAGCCTTGACTTGGCCACTGGGCAGCGGTGTGACCTCTGACAGATTACCCATCCCTCTTGTGCCTCAGTTCCCTCATCTGTAAAGGGGCATAACAGTAATAACCCTCCCATAGGGTTGGTGTGGGGATTAGAGGATGTGGCCCGGCATAGATAAAATGAGAGACACGCATTTTGCATGGGACACAGCTATGCTAAAAAAATTATTTCTTGTTTACCTGAAATTCAAATTTAACTGGGTGTCTTATACTTTTATTTGCTAAATCTGGCAATTTTAGTCCCCAGTGTATGTTAGCTGGTACTTTTCTTTTTTTAAAGATTTTATTTATTTATTTATTTGTTTATTTATTTATTTATTTATGTATTTATGTATTTATTTATTTAAGAGAGAGAGAGAGAGAGAGAGAGAGAGCACGCGCTCATGAGCTGGAGGGAGAGGGAGAGAGAATGTAAAGCAGATTCTTCTCTGAGCACAGAGACCAATTCGGGGCTCGATTCCCAGGACCCTGAGATCGTGACCTGAACCAAAACCAAGAGTCAGTCAGCTCCTTAACTGACTGAGCCACCCAGGCGCCCTGATTAGCTGGTATGGTAATAATAAATGTTGAATGATATGAAAAGCTTTTTATCATAGTATTTGTATGTACCTAATCTTTCCCCAGTAGATTAAAAGCATTTTAAAAGCATTCATTCATTCATTCATTCGTTCACTTAACAATTATTTATTGGGCATCTCCTATATGCAAGTCACAGTCCCAAGCTTTGGGGATAGAACAGTGAGTCAGAACTAGTCCCTACCCTCATGGAGCTCCCAGTCTGGCAAGGAAGATGAATATTAAGCATGAATTACCCTACATGATTAATAAGCATTGTGACCAGCCCCTAGATGTCTTAGCAGTAAGGTCAGGCTGGGTGGGCACCTGAGCCTGGGATTTTTCCATCTCCTCCCTCGCACTCCTGCCCTTAGTTTGCTTGCCTGGTGGGTGGCTGGACGCTGTGCTGAGGAGCAAGGAGAGATGCTTGGGAAGATGTTCCTGATCCCTGGGAACGAGGGTCAGTGTGCGCGGTGGTTCCCACAGTGGGGCTGACCACCCCCCCCCCACCTCCCGGCAAGCCATCCACACTCTCCCCATCCTCCCTGGGAATGAGGTGAGGTGGGAGGGGTTGGGTCCAGCGGGGGAGAGACTCTGCCTGAGACCAAGGTGGGTCTGGGCTGAATCCGAGACTCCATCTTTCGGAACACGTCCTGTGTGTTTGTCTGGTTGGCAGGCTCTGGGGGGGGGGCGAAGGGAAGGGGTTTGGGGTGAACCATGTCTCTGCAGAGGGCAGTCAGCTGGTAATGTCCGTGGAGGGGAGCACCTTTAAAGATCAACTGGCTTGACATTTGGTGGATGAGGATACTGAGCACTTGAGAGGGAAGTGCCTTCTGAAGGTCACGCAGATCTTTCCTGCTGGAGCTGCCGCCAGAACCCAGGCTGACTCCTGGCCAGAGCCCTTGCCCTGCCCCCTCTCGGCCGCAGCCCCCGTGGTGTTAAAGGAGAAGGCCCCGTGAGTTCACCACCCTTCTCCCCACTGGGAATCCCCAAGGAGGGGTCACCTGGGAGCCCATGGCCTCCCCTCTCCCACATCCCCCAAGCAAGTTTCTGGGCAGTTCAGGCCCTGGGCCTCTGTCTGCAGCTCTGAGCAGGGCGGCCACTGAAAGCCAACCTCAAACAACAAATGAGAAATTTGGCCTTGAAAAAGTTTCACTTCCCAAATTTCACTGTGGTGGCTACGCTCTGGGGCAGGGATCTGACATCCCTAATGCTCTCTCACCCGTTCCTCTCCAAAACCCTGAGGAGCTTGACTTGTGACCTGTCCAGGCTCACTGAGGGCAGGAATCTCCTGCTCCCTTCTCCCCGGGGGCTAAGGACTGATCCAGTCCCCTCCCCCAGCCCCACCCCCCGGAACCACCCGCGCAGCCCAGCCGTCCCCAGTCCTCTGTGCGCCCAGGCTGGGATGTCCATGAGGGGCAGGGCAGTTTTCACCTCATTCACGTTCTCTTTGTCCCCTCTCCAGGGCCACATCCACTACCTTAGTGAAGACCCTTCCGTCTCTTTCCTGGCATTCTGGGATCATGGGAAGTCCTGCCATCAGACATCCCCAGTTCACCTGGTGCCACCACTCCTAGCTCCATGTGGCAGTTCTAAAACCTGTCCACAAATTCTTTGGCACTGTGGCCGTGGAGAAATGGGCTCTGTCTTCTGGCCTTGAAACTGAGCCAACCTGATAGAGAGTATGGTGACAATAGGGTACCTCCGAAGTGCTGTGGTATGGCTTCCAAGGCTAAGTCTTATAGATGGTTCAGCTTCCTTCAGGTTCTCCAGGGACATTCATCTTCGGAGCTCTGAGCCGCCATGTGAACAGTACAAAGTCTACCATATTGTAAGGAAGACCACGTGTAGCGTCTGGCCAAGGCCTGTGCTGCCAGTGAGCATCAGCTGTAGACAGCGAGGACAGCTGCGCTTAGAAGGGGATGGGTATGGGGGCGGGGTGCCTGCCAGGATTCTGGAAGCTTCTCAATCAGGGCCCACTGAGCAGTGGAACCTTGACTGGCCCCAAGTGGCTAGCAGGCCCAGAAACTCAATTTTATCAGGGTCTTCAGAGAGAGGGATGGGCTCAGAGGGCCAGAGCCCCCCCACGTCTGAGCTCAGAATAGTGAGAGACCTTGGCTCTGGGGGCTGCCCCCACCTCTTGAGCCAGCACCCTCCCTTCCTATGGGCCCCAGCCCCCAGGCAGAGTGCTCTCATGGTCACTGGGTTAGAAGGGACCAGTGACTGGCCTGTTAAAGCACATCCACCCTCTAATCTATGTTTCTTTTATTTCCTTATTACTTAACTCATTCCCCAGTAGAGTTTGAGCTCCATGAAGACAGGAGCTCACAGAAGTTTATCTGTGTTGAATTCTGCTGCATCTCCAGTACTTACAGCAGTGTCTGGCACATAGTAGGTGCTTAGTAAACATTCACGAGGTAAGTAAATGGATGGATGGTGTGTCTGTTACTGAGAAGCCAGAGTAGTTGTAGCCCAGGCATTGCTTGCTCCTCTGTGAAGTGAGTGCCATGGTGGGGCCTATCCATCAGGGGTGTTGGTGGTGACTTGCGGGGATGGACTAGTGCTCAGGCCTAGTGTGTTGCTAAAGCTGAAGTGGGGATTATAGGGATCGTTAGCATTATTGGCTGCCACAGGTTGAGTCTCCTCTGATCAGGAAGACAAATCCAGCCTTCCCGCTGGCCCTTGGCCCGGGCTCCATGAAGATTTCCAACCCATGAGCACATTTGGGCTTCTGACCCTCCAAGCAGATGAGGCACCTCCTTGTGGCTCCCACAGCCCCACCCCTCCCAACCATGTGTTCCCCAACCCTAGCTCTGGCACACTGATCGCTTCTCAGTCTGGGAAATCTCAGGGTTTGAGGAGCAGGCCTCAGCCCCTGTACTCCAGCGTCTAGCCCCACTCCTGCCCGGTGAGTGCTGGGAAATGGACAGTGAGGGGATTGGGTTGGTCAGAGCTTCCCCTGAGATTGCTTCATACCTTCGCATTCTTCAGATTTTGACCTGAAACACCAGAGCTTCCCTCCATGACACTGTAAGGATTGTTGTTCTGTGACAACAAGATGGTGGATCACAGGGCCGGTTTCTTCTCAGTTTCCTCCCCAAGCCGGAAATGCCATGGGAGTGTGTCAAGAGGAAGGCGACAGTAGTGTTAACCAGGTCCCACCCGCACATACAGTTAAGGTAGCCCTGGCCCTCTGGGGGGCACCTGTTTCTCCACAGCCAACACAGCGGGGAGACTGTGGGAGGCCTGGTGGCTAATCTGGCGCCCCAGGCTCCCCACCAACCCTCCTCGTGGTTGAAGAGCGATTCTGTGCCGCTAGAATGTGCGCAGAATCTGCGCCTCTCTGGTGCCCACGGAGATTATCTGCAAAGGCGCAGGGGTAAGGAGACAGGGGGCCTGCCCTCCCCGGGCCCTTCGGGTACTCGCACCTGGGTCTGTGCGGCCTCGGGCCGGGCTGGGAGGGGACTCCCTCCCCTCAGAGCGGGAGGAGGAGGGAGGGGTTTGGGGAGATGGTTCTGCAGTTCTAGAAAGGCTAGTTTTAACCCTTGCTAAAAGGTAGGTAACTTCTGACCCTCCTGGGGGACCCTCCCTCCCTCCACAGTGCCCTCTGCCACCACAAGGCGGGGTTTCCACACCCTTCTCTCGTCCCCTCCCCTTGCTGCCCAGCTGGCTCGTTCTGCTAGTTGGGAAGTCTGCCAAATGTCAGCTTGGCCCACCTCCCTGTCCAGGCCTCTCTCTCAACCCTTTTGCAGCCCTTTCTGGGGGCCTTGGGATTCTAGGATACCCCCCTCCTGGCCCTGGGGGAGACTTCCCAGCAACCCCAAAAGGAGGCACCTCAGGGCTGGGAGGTGGAGGTGGGCATCTTTCTGGTTTCCCCCATGCCTCTTACAAACCATTCCTTCTCTTCCTTCCTCCCTCACCCCCCTGGCTCCCCTGAATACACACGAAGCAGCTCTGTCCTCCAGGCCCCTGCCAGCCGGTGCCGGCGTCCACCTGGCCACTGCCCTGTGTTCCGGGGGCGCTCACTGCCTGCCTTTCAGCCTCCTTCTCAGTGACTCCAGTACTCACGCGACGCCCTGTCCGCACCCTGACCTCCTCGCCTCCCGACATCACTTCCTCCACGCTGCCCAGCTGCCTGCTCCCAGGGTCACCCTCTAGACCTTGTCCTCTCCTCCCTCCAGCTCCCCTTCTCTCAGGCAGGCTCCTTCTACAGCCCCCCACCCGGTGACCCTCCCATTTGCTCACTGGCCATCACCTCCTCCTTGCCTTGAGGTCCATGGTCTCCCATTTTGATTATTCTAGTGCAACAAACGCGACTCTTGTTCCCTGCTCCCTTCGTCATTTTTGCTTGGCAGGGCCTCACGGTGGCGGTGGCCGAAGTCAGCTCTCCCCTTTCTCCCCACCGGCCCCAGAGAAGCAGGAAGTTCCTGGGACAATCCCACAGCCAGGCCGCCTGGACGCACCTTAACCTCAGATGGACCCTTGGCCTGGAAACTGCTCCGTTTTCCTGGTGGGAACGTGGACAGAGCTGGTTGGGTGTTGGTGGGGTAGAGAAGGGATACAGGGGGGACTTAGAGATTTCTGGCTGGAGCAGTAGGGTGTGTGGTGGGACCCGTTTTCTGAGATGGGGAAGATGGGCAGAAACAGGTTTGGAAGAGAAACCAAGCCTCCTCGCAGTTGGTGCTGAGAGTCTGGCCTCCCAGGTAGATCTTAAGCCAGTGAAGGTCTCCCACCTTTGCTGCATCCAGCTCGGCCCCGTGGTCTTGTTAAAGTAAGCAGTCAGAATGCATCAGCTCCCCTCCTTAAACCCTTCTGGTGCATTCACACTCGCTACAGAATGAGTCCGAAGTCTCCAAGCCCTTTTCAGAATCTGGCTGCTGGCTTCCTCTTCTACCTCCACCCCTTCCACTCTCGACTCTACCCCCATCGAACATGCCAGTTCTCCCGCTATCCTGAGCACCTCCCTCCGCTTCTCCAATGCCCCAGGCACTGTCTCACCCCAGGCCCTTTGCATGTGCTGTGCTCACGGCCTGCCAGGCTCATGGCTGGTGACTTCCCAGATGTCACCTCCTTGGAGGGCCTTCCTGGACCACACAGCCTGCGCAGACCCACCAGGCACCCCGTGTCACTCCCTGTTGCATCACCGTGTTTGTTGTCTCCCGTACAGAATGTATCATAATCTGGGGCGCCTGGGTGGCTCAGTCATCAAGCATCTGCCTTCGGCTCAGGTCATGATCCCAGGGTCCTGGGATCGAGCCCCTGCATCGGGCTCCCTGCTCCGCGGGGAGTCTGCTTCTCCCTCTCCCGCTCCCCCTGCTTGTGTTCCTTCTCTTGCTGTGTCTTTCTCTGTCAAATAAATAAATAAAATCTTAAAAAAAAAAAGAGGGGCGCCTGGGTGGCTCAGTCTTTAAGCGTCTGCCTTCGGCTCAGGTCGTGATCCCAGGGTCCTGGGATCGAGCCCCGCATCAGGCTCCCTGCTCCGCGGGAGGCCTGCCTCTCCCTCTCCCACTCCCCCTGCTTGTGTTCCCTCTCTCTCTGTGTCTCTCTCTGTCAAATAAATAAATAAAATCTTTTAAAAAAAAGAATGTATCATAATCTAAGGCCACCTTGTGAGTTGGTTTGAGTTTATTCTTCCACACCTCCTGGTGAGGGGGGCCTCATGGGTCCTGCTTGCTTTATGTTCCGGCACCTGGTGCATACTAAGTGCTCAATACGTACTTGTTAAATGTAGAAATGAACGAAGGAAGGAAGGAATGGGGAGGGGTTCTTTCCTCTTAGGGTTGCTGTGAGGATGAGCTGTGAGAGGGGGTGGGAGGTAGCTCTGGACACTGGCCCGTGCGGCTCATGGTAGGTGTTTTGCTCTGGCACGACACTCGGCATGCACGTATTGATACGTGCTGGTGAATGCACTCATATGCCACAAGGTGGGGTTTAGGGTGTGAAAGAAGTGTGGACAAAGTGTTGGGGGAGGGGCCCTCGTTAGAGAAGCAGGGGGAAGGCTCTGCTGCCCTGCCTGCCCAGCCCACCTCACCCCTCCCCTGTCCTGCCGCTCCTGCCTCCAGCCCTCCCTCCTAGAATGCCTCCAGAAGGGCCAGCTTCCACTGACCCCTCACAACGTGGCTCAGGGATTCCCCGATACTTTCACATTCAGGCCTTGGGAACAGCTGAGGACAAGCGTGAGGTCCCTGCCTCCGTGGAGCTGACGTTCTGTGGACTGATCAGCGATCAAAACAGTAGCCTCCTTCCAGGAAGCCTTCTCTAATTCTCCTCCCCAAATCTGGCGCCTCTTCTCAGACCACCCTCAGGTCCCTGTTCCCCTCCCCCACTACACTCCCCACCACGGGCTGTGAATTTCCGTGGGGATCTGTCTCCACTTAGAAGACAGGAGGACCCAGATTCTTGTCTTTTGCGTCTATTATCCTGATGGGCATGGGTCTTGGTGTCAACTGTATCTCTGGGTTGCATTCCAGCGCCCAAGGGGAGGGGCAGTGTTCCCTGCCGAGGGCCATGGTGGGCAGAGCCGCGATGCCGGGTGAGGGCCTGCGTGTTTGGGGAGAGTGTGGGGTGCAGGACGGTGGGGTGAAGTGGCATGCGGGTTGGTGCCACATCTTGGACGGCCGGATAGGTTTCAAATGGAGTCCTGTAGCACTTGTCTTGCTAGGGGCTATGTCCTGATTTACGAAACCACCAAGGAAGCCACGAACTTGGTCACATGTGAAGTCACATCTGACCAGGTTGTCCCACTTTTCCTACTGCCCGGCTGAAGACTTGTAATAGTTTAAAACTAAGTGTCTCTGCTTCACACAGCAAGTGCCTGGCTCGGGGAACCTGTTGGGTGACCAAGAGGTTAAGTAGCAGTTGGAGGCACTGTCATGGGTGACCTATCCATATAGGGTGGTAAAGGGAACTGGGATGACTTGGGGACATCCCTAACCTTTGAGGCTGACGTCACAGTGATAACCACTCACCCACAACACATCTCGTGGTGCCAGTTCTCCGTAGAGGTGGTTGAGGTCCCTAATGCAGGGCTACGTGGCTGATATTCTCATGAGCATGCAAAAGGAACCCGCAGAGAAATTAGAACCATTTCGAGAACTGTTCACTTTTTGTGTGCAGCAAGTATGTATTTCCACCCTCTTGTATAAGCAGTTGCCAGGAATAGCAAACCGTATAAACTCTATGTGCTCATGGGAGGGATGGTGAAGTGGAAGCAGGGTGAATCTCAGGAGGAGGTGCTTAAGCCGGGCATCGAAGGATGGGAGGTGTGATGACCAGGTGGAAGGGCGTTCCGGGAGAGGGAAGAGCATGCATGGAACTTGGTGTGAAACGGTACGGCTTGTTCAGGGAGCAGCAGGCCGCTGGATGTGGCTCCATTTATCAAGTCCCCCTCGTGTGTCCAGGGCTGGACCACTTCTTCCCACTGATCAAGTACATCGCCCTCTAAGGTGACTTTTGTAGAGGAAGGAGCTGGTGCTTATGGAGGTTACGTAACTTGTCTCAAGTCCCATAGCCGGTGGCAGAGCTCAGGCTCAAACTCAGATTCATCAGATCCCCAGACCTGTGCTCCTTACCACCATACCAAATTGCCCCATAACATGATGTGGGACCTGAGGAGCCAAGGGTGGCCATTTGGGACTTGATTCTAGAAGGCAGAGTCTCCGGAACGCCTGCCATTTGCACTCCATTTTCGAGAGAGCTGGTTACGTCTCAGACTTTCATTTCCTTAAGGCTTGCCTTCAAATGTTTTACTTTTTAAAAAAGTTAAGTAATTTTTCTTGATGTATAACATACATATGAAGGAGTACACAGCTCAATTAATTTTCAGTCATGTTAAAAACAGTCGTTTTTTTCACCCAGGTCAAAACCAGAAAATTCCGAGCCCCTCAGCAGCCAGCCTCGTGCCTCCTCCCAGGAACAACCCCACGGGCAACCCCTCTTCCCCTCGTAACAGCAATTAGTTTTGTTTGCTTTTGAACCTCACTTAAATGGAACCATAAAGACTGTTCCTTTTTGTGTGTTTGGCTCAACATTTGTGTAATTTATTCATTCTCACTTCTATACAGTATTCCATTATCCGCATGTACCAGAGTGTATTAATCCATTCTACTGCTGACATATCGATTGTTTTCAATTTGGGGGCTGTTTTGAATGGAGCTGCTATGAACTTTCCGGTACATGACTCTTGGTGAACGCAAGCACTCATTTCTGTTGGAATTATACCCCGGGGGCTTGAGCTCCCGGGTCAGAGAGGAGTATGGGTACGCTCTGCATCAGTAGACCTGGCCAGTGGCCCAAAGTAGTTAACAGTTTACAGCCTACTACCAGAGAATCAGAGTGCTAATCGTTCCACATCCTTGCCAACATTTGATACTGGGAGTCTTTTCATTTGAGTCCTAGTGGGTGTACGGGGATATCAGATTGTAGTTTTAATTCACTTGAGTCCTAGTGGGTGTACGGGGATATCAGATTGTAGTTTTAATTCACATCTCCCTCATGACTAATGTGGTTGAGCTCTTTCATCTGTTTATTGGCCACTTATATATCTTCTTTCTATGAAGTAGTTAAGTCTTTGCTCATTTTTCTATTTGACTTTTTAAAAAGATTTTATTTATTTATTTGACAGAGAGATACACAGCGAGAGAGGGAATACAAGCAGGGGGAGTGGGAGAGGGAGAAGCAGGCTTCCCGCGGAGCAGGGAGCCCGATGTGGGGCTCGAACCCAGGTCCCTGAGATCATGACCTGAGCCGAAATCAAGAGTCAGGCACTTAACCGACTGAACCACCCAGGTGCCCCAATTTTCCTTTTTGATAAGTAAGAGTTCTTTATATATTCTGGATGTTAGTCCTTTGATAGCCATATGGTTTGCAATATCTTTTCCCAAATAAATTATTTTACGGATCATTATTAGCATAACAAAAAAACCAGTATCACATGTCATAGATCGTAGGTGACTATGGAATACGTAAAATAAAAAAAAGACAATGTCATTAATATCTGCGGGCAGCATGGCTAGGGTCCTGATCCCTGGTAAGTGATTAGCAAGTCAAAAAGAAGTGTTAAAGACACTGAGGCCGGAAGGAATTAGTAAAGAAATAACTCCTTCATTTTGCAACTCCATATTAATTATCACCCTCTGTCCTTGAACCTCCTCTAATTATGTCATCTGCCACCCACTGTGTGAGGTCTAAGCTTTGGGAAACCCAACTGTAGGGGATAGGAATGCAGTAAGGATCTTAAGTAAGGGTTGCCATAATGAGATGGATGTTTTCGAAAAATTGTTCAGGCGGCAATGCAGATAACAGTAAAAGTAGAGGTGAGGAACCCAAATTAGGAGCAGCTGAGGAGGCTCAGGTGTAAGTACCAGGGACTGGGGTGTGGGTGCGAAGACTGGAAAGACAGGAGGTAGAATCTGGGCACCACAGTGGCTGATGGATGTGTTCAGAGGGGAAAAGATGTCTGCGTGACTCGGATTTCTAAGTTGGAGGATTGGGAGAGGAGAGGTAGCAAAGACTGGAGAAGCAAATTGTGGGGAGGGAGGAGATGATGAGACCAGTCTGAGATATGTTGAGTTTGAAGGGTTCCAGCACCCCACCGCGGAAGTCTTCATTCATTCATTCCACAAATAGTTACTGAGCATGCGCCCTTGTCAGAGGTCAGAGCCATCAGTCAGACAAGATTCCTGCTCTGATGGAGCTCACCGTTCATGGGAAAGATAGTGGGGAAAACAGATAAGGACAAACAAGGTATGCAAGGGTGAACTTGGGGCCTGTATAGGTGAGCTTGCTAGGGAGGGGAACAGTGGCGGGGGTGGGGTGGGGGGTGGAATGCGAGCAGTTAGAGATGGCAGGGAGAGAGCACTCCCCATAACACCGGTCTGCAGTAATCAGAGGGGAACAAGGTTGGAAGCAGGTCCCAAGAAGAGGGTTTCAAAGATCTGTCCACTGATACATTCACTCACTTACTCAATCAGACTTTACTTGGCTCCTTCCCAGCGCCAGGCTCACAGGAATCAGAGATGAACGAGAAGTCTCTGGGGGACGCAGATGTGTAAAGGACAAATTATTAGGCAAGGCTGCGCGCGGAACATTCTGTCGTGGAAGTACATGTGACATAGGATGTGGGCGCACAGAGGCTGGGAATTCACACTTTTGGAACCCCCTGGGTATTAGGCACCAGGAGAACTTCCCGGAGGAGTGGGCATGGAGCTAGAGAATGGGCGCAGGGCCGTTGTCGGAGAGGGGATACCTTGAGCAAGGGTGTGCAGGTGGGAGGCTGCGGGGCGTGCTGGCATCTGGGCAGCCGCGAGCACGAGAGGGGTGGAGCACGCCAGAGGACGAGGGGCCCGGGAACGGGTTAAGATCATGAAAAGTGGGTTGAATTCAGAAGGCAACGGGCCAGCGCAGGTTTTGAGGAGAGTGCCCGCAACTGGGCTCTGTTCTGCCGTCAGACAGGGCCCGGAGTCCCTGGGAATGCTGCTTCTCTTCCCGGCTCCCAGGGTTAGCAGGTACCGCACACAGTAAGCGCCCACTCTGCGTTCCACAAAGGCGGGCCCTATACAGCCCAGCGCGCTCCATCAGCTTGCTGTTGGGGGACAACGAGCAAATGGCCGGAGGCAGCTGGCGGGGAGACATGCAAGTGAGGGATAGAGTAGGGGACAGAGGGGGTAGCACATGTTCTGGGAGAGTTCTCTGAGAAGAGGACAATAGTCCTGGGTGGGGAAAGGTGGATGGGACAGAGCTGCCAAGGCCCAGCCCAGAGGCCTGAGCTCAGAGCCACCCTCTGACGGGGAACCCCGGGCTGGTGGAGGGCCAGAGCCTCTCCCTCGGCGCCAGACCTGCCCTCTCCCTCCAGTCCTGGCCTCTCCTCAGCAGCTCCTCCACTACACCTCATCAGCCTCATCCCCGAGTCTTGGAGCTCGGGGCTGCCCTGAAACTTGGGGCTGGGGCCCGGAGGGGGACAAGACCCCAGAGTCCTCTGGGTTGGCGCGCACAGCAGCCCCAAATGCCCTGGAACCCTTCCTGGCGGCCACCGCGGGGAATCACCCCTCGGACAAAAGACCTCTGGCGCCCCCTATTGTCAGCTGCGCTCCAACAACCCCAATCCCTCGTCCCTGCTGGTCGACCCTGACCCGTAGGGCCTGGACACATCTAGGGCCATTTCCAGAGGCCGGGAGCCCCGCAGGGATGCAAGTCTGACTTGTGATATTTACCTGGACCCCAGCAGCTTCCTAATTGCTCTTCCTCCCTCCATCTGGGAGGACCTCTTTAAAATTTGATCTGTGGAATACTACTTAGCATCACAAGCAGTGAACCGTTGATACTCAGGAGGACTCGAATGGATCTCAAAGACATTACACCAGGCCCAAAAAGCCAATCTCGAAAGGTTGCATAATTTATGATTCCATCTATATCACATTCTGGGAACGGCATAATTATAGAGATGGAGAGCTGACAAGATTGCCAGGCATTAGGGAAGGGGAAGGAGGATGTGCCTGTGAAGGGGCAGCATGAGGGATATCTTTACGGTGATGGAACAATTCTTGATTGTGGTGGTGGTTATATGAGTCCATACATGTGATAAAATGTCATGGAATTATACACAAAGACATACAAAAAAAAAAAAGGAGTGCAGGTAAGAAATGGTGAAATCGAGTAAGTCTAATTAATCCTATGGTGCTAATTACTTTCCTGGTTTCCGCGGTGCACTACGGTGCACTAAGGTTATGCGTGTTGCCCCCCCACCCCGCGGCCGGTGGGGAGGGGGTGAGGCGCCCGGGAAAGCTACGGGATGGGCACATGGGACCTCTCTGTACTATTTGTGCAACTTCTTGTCCGTCAAGAATTCTTTCAAAATAAAAAGTTTATGAGAAGAAAAAACATACTTGGCCTTATCATCCACCTGCTCGTTGACTCGGGGGCACCTGGTGGCCCGTGGAGGATGAAGTCCATGAAAGGAAATCTGGCAACTCTTTTAATGAGCCAAGCCCTCCTCTGAGGCTGGGGAGGAAGAATATCCTCTCTGAGGAAGGTATAGGGGCGGACCTCACAGCCGGGATTCCGCCCGGCCCGCGGCACTTGTTAATCCCAATGGGTCGCCTCCTGTACTGGCCTGAGGGGGGCGCTCTTCTTCGTCTGATACTTTGGCTCCAAAACGGACAAAGGAGGCTTCCCTTGGCACTGCTGGGACTCAGGCCGAAGTCATGAAGAAACACTGCTCTGGAGCTCTGGGAAACCAAAGGGTCCCAGTCCCATGTGCTGTCCTGCCCTTCCCCCCCCCCCCCCCAGATATTCTGGCTGCACCTGGAGGCATCTCAGGACACGTCTGCTTCTGGCTCCCCTGGCCCCACCACAGGGGCTTTCTTACCGCAGGACCGAGGACCATCCTCAGGCCTGAGGAATGAAGACTAGCAGGGCTTCACAAATGTTCCTATACCAGGTTCTGGGGCGTGCATCTTGCACATGTCTCATTTTATAATTGTAAGAAGTCTCTGAGGTAAGCACGAATGTCCTAAGTTTACAGATAAGCACACGGAGGTGAACAACTTGCCCAAGATCACTTGATAGAAAATGGCAGAGCTGGGGTTTGAATTCTTGGCTGTCTGCCTTTTCACATAATGCCTCATCAGCAGGCATTTATTGAACGCTTGTCAGGTACCAGGCACTCTGCTAGGTGCTAGGCTTACAAAGGTGAGCATAGGAAGATGATACTGAAGTTTATAGTATCACAGAGGGCAGACAGCAATAAATAATCAGGGTATGTGCTTATAAAATGATAAGCTAAGATAAGAGAAGCATGTGGGTCTCAATGCATAACAAAGAAAGCTGACCTAGCTGGGTATTCAGAGGAGATGCCTGAGGAAAGTTACCTGAGCAGAATGCAAAAGGATGATTAAAGCAAAGGGGCGAAGAGAACTGCAGAGCGGGTACAGCACATGCAAAGGTCCTGGGGCAGGAGGGGTCATGAAACATTTCAGCAACCAATGGGAGGTTAGCGTAGTTGCAGTGCAGAAACCAGGAAAGCAAGTAAGGCCCAGGCCCAGGAAGTGTTTACTGAGTGTTTATTCTGGGACACTCTGTTCTCAGAACCTCAAAAGTAGTACCTTCTGTGATCATCACAATTATGCTATGAGGTTGCTACTGCTATCAGCAACCCCATTTTCCAGATGAGAAGACAGGGACACAGAGGAATGAGTTAATTACTCCGAAGCATCTAGCCGAGGTGTTGTGGAGCTTAGATTTGAATCCAGACAGTCTGGCTCCAGAGCCCATGCTGTGAACCACTAGGCTATACTGCTCCACAAAGGGAAGCTGAGGAGTACGCAGGGGACAAACCAGGCAGGGCCCCAGAGGCCATGGTAAGCTTGTCCTTTCCTGGGGCACCTGGGTGGCTCAGATGGTTAAGCGTCTGCCTTCGGCTCAGGTCATGATCCCAAGGTCCTGGGATGGAGCCCTGCATTGGGCTCCCTGCAGGGAGTCCGCTTCTCCCTCTCCCTCTACTGTTCCCCCTGCTTGTACTCTCTCGCTCTCTCTGTCAAATAAATAAATAGGATCTTAAAAAAAAAAAAAAAAAAGCTTCCCGGGTCCCGGGGTCAGCAGGTGCCGCACACAGTAAGCGCCCACTCTGCGTTTCACAGAATGCTTTTTGAGCAGTGCTTTTTGAGCAGGGTGATGATATAATCAGGTTTGTTTTCTTATTTATTTTTTATTTTTTAATTACTTAACTATTTACTTAGTTTTGTATTTTTAAATGAGTGTGGGTGAGGTGGGGGGAAAGAGGGTGTGGGGCAGGGAGGGGCTGGAAGGTACTGCAGTGGTCCAGGCAGGAGATATGAGCCTCTGAGACCAGGTGGGCCACCGTTGGAGAGAAGTGGGTGGATGCGAGAGGCAGAACTGACAGGATGTGGAAACAGGTCGGGTGTGGAGGGCGGAGAGAGCGGGAGAGGGGGGAGAAGGCCATACTCCTAGGTTTCTGACTTGCCCAGCTTGGAGGATAAGGCAGCCATTTCCTGGGACAGGTAAAACCCTGGAGGACAGCTAGGTTTGGGGAAGATCATGCATGCAGTCTGAGGACTGTCCCCTGCAGGTGTCAGGTTGTCAGGGAGACACGGGTCCGAAGCTTCTAGGAGCAGTCATGCCTAGGGCTACGGAGGAGTGAGTCACCGATGCCCTAGGTGTGGATAGGATCACCCAGGGAGGGAGGACAGAGGGAGAGGAGGGGGTGGTCAGCAGAGACAGGATGCTCCCGAGGGGACAACTGGTATGTCCAGCTGGTATCGATGTGGGATCATTGGTGAGTCTGAGTGAAATTCGGGAGTCTGATGGTGTGTGGGCGTGAAGGAACGGAGAGGAAAGAGCTTGCTGGGTGTTGTAGTGAGTACACTTATTTCTGCAGCTGTAGGGGGGCCGTGGCCGTCGACAGGTCCCGTCTGAGCCGCTCTCTAGGACATGCCTCGGGCTGAGGAGAGTGTCTTTGCCCAAATTCATGGGACCCCCCCCACCCCGCCAAGGCAGGCCTCGTCCAGTGGGTGGATGATAAGGCGGTTTGAGGGTCTGCCCCCCCCCAGCCACGATGTGGGACCCCGCCGAGGCGCTGAGGCCATCCCAACTCCAGAGCTGCCCCCGGGCTGGGGTCAGCGGAGGCCTGGATGGGCCTGCATCACGGCTCAGTTTCCCGTTAGCCTGATCCTGCAGCCTTCATCCCCCCACGCCAGGTGTGGTCCCCAGGGCACTCCCCAGTGACTTTCTACATGCTTCTCTCCACTTCTCGGGAGTTCCGCCTGAGACAGCAGTTCAGCGAGGAGCAGAGCAAGGTGGCCATGGTGGTGGATACTTTCTGGAAAAGGGAGGAAGTTAGCTGTGCCCTGGAGAGATGTCTGCTCTGAGGTACCAGGGGCAGGGAGGCAAGGGAGGATGTGGTGAGGGAGCTGTGAGCTTTGCTGGTGGGATGTGAATCGTTTCCATTATTTCTGTGAGGTAGAGGTGAGGTCCTCTGGAGAGAGAGCGGAGAGGGAGCAGAGGAGGCAGGGAGGGCCGGAGGTTTGAGGAGAATGAATCCCCGAAGCAGCTGCTGCAGAAAGTGGGAGAGAATAGAAACCCTCTCCGGTTGCCCGTGAGAATGTAAAATGGTGTGGCCTCCGTGGAAAACACTAGTTGGGCAGTTCCTCACAAAGTTCGACACAGAGTGACCGTTTGGCCGAGCGGTTCCACTCCCAGGTGTGTGCCCAGGGGGATTAAAACCTATATGGATGGACTGAATGTTTGTGTCTCCCCAGATTCATATGTGAAGCCCTAACTCCCGATATGGTGATGCTGGGAGGTAGAGCCCATGAGGATGGGGCCCCCATGATATTCGTGTATAAGAAGAGGTGCGCCTGGGTGGCTCGGGTCATGATCGCAGGGTCGTGGGATCGAGGCCCATGATGGGCTCCCTGCTCAGTGGGGAGCCTGCTTCTCCCTCTTCCTCTGCTCGCCCCCGCATTTGTGTGCGCTCTCTCTCTAAAATAAATAAATCTTTTTTTTTTTTTTTTTAAGAAGAGACAGTGATGAGCTCTTTCTCTGCCATGTGAGCACACAGTAAGAAGGCAGCCGTCTGCAAGCCAGGAACCCCTCCAACATATTCAGCCTTTGCCAGAACCCCTCCACGCCAGTGGCCTGATCTGATGCTTCCAGCCCCAGGACCGTGAGAAATCATTTATGTTGTTTAGGCCACCCGATCTATGGCATTTTGTGATGGCAGCCCGAGCTCAGACTGTGTGTCCACATAAAACCTTGTACATGAAATAGTCAGCCTTATTCCTAATAGCGGAAAAGTAGAAACAACCCAGATGTTCATCAATGAATGAATGAAGAAAGAAATGCGGTGTCTCCGTACAATGGCATTTACTTGGCCGTAAAGAGAGCGGTGAAGACATGCTGGCCCAGAGCCTAGTGGGGAAGGGCCCGAAATGGAAGCACACTTACAGGGCAGCGAGGCCAGGGTGCTGAGAGCTGGGGGAGGTGGGTGGTGGTGGTGGTGGTGGTGGTGGTGGTGAGCTGCGGGGAGGAGGGGGAGGAGGGGGAGGGGGAGGAGTCAGGCAGGTGAAAGGGAGGAAGGCAGGGTGACTGGCAGCCCTTGGCATTGAGGCTGGGACTGCCTGGCTGGGAGCTATAAGCAGGGGCACAGCTCATGTGCAAAGAGGTGGGAGATGGACTGGGAATGGCCTTGGAGGCCACTTGCTGAAGTGACAAGGTCAGGCGGCTGCTGGGTGGAGGATGAAACCTGGAAGAGAGGAGCCCATTCAGAGAGCACTGGGCCACCAAGGCGAGAGACTGAGGGGGACGGGAGGCAGACCCCAGGAAGAGTTACAGGCAGAAGATAAGGACGGGGGTGGGGGGCGCTGCTGACTGGCTCTGGGGGAGGGGGGAGGAGACTCTGGTCAATGGAGGGGCCATGCCTTACAACAGGGAGAAGGGCTGGTCCCGGAGTTTCGCTGCAGGCAGGTTGCGCTCAGGGTGTCCGACAGCCATCCATGCAGAGATGTCCTGTAAGCAGGTGGCCATTTGCACTTGGAACTCAGGAGAGAGTGGTCCTGGCTGGTGAGAGATTTGGGTGACCCATGTGCAGGCCTGGTGCCTGAGTCCCCCGGATGGAATGGCTGAGGGCCCTTAGGGTGGGTGGAGGGGAGAGGGCCATGGGCTGAGGCCACAACCCAGCAGGCATCACTATTTACAGGGTGGGCAAAGACCCATGATGCTGCAGGCAAAGGGACAGCGAGCTTCATGGGGGGACAACAGGCAGTTCACGTGTCCACTCGCATGAGGATCGAGCACTCCCGCCAGACTTGGCAACCAGGCAGGCACTGGTGGCCTTTTCTGGGGCAGCTTCAGGGGCAGATGCCAGGCTGTAGGAGGGTTTGGAGCATCTGCTGAGAGGGGGCAGACTTGGGGACAGGGCCTTCTGGGACAGCCCTTATCCACTGCGCACTTATTTTTCGCTCTGTCCCCCAACCAGCAGGTGCTTCAAGAGGGCAGATACTATTTTTATGTATCTTTGTGTCTCACACAAAATCCAATTCATTCCAAACATTTTCAGTGAGCACCCACAGTGAGAGCACTGTGCGTGGTGTTGAGGATTCATGGCTGAGGCCACACGTCTGGTGGCCCTCAGGCTGCAAACGAAGCTCTGGGAAGGCTCTGCCGCCGTCTGCCCCATGACCTCCCGTGAGTTATGACATTGACTCTCTAGGAGTTTCCTCACTGGCAGTGGGTGATTTCTGCAGCTCTTCCTGGTGGCAAAATATGATGGATCTGGGACTTCTTTGCCTGCTGCTACATGGTTTGCTCACCAAGGCCTTGGCAGCATCAGAAGCCTGGTGCGGAGTGAGGATCAGACGGGGGGCGGGGGGCTGACACTTCCCAAGGCCTCCCGCCTGCTGTCCTGCCACAGACCCACGTTCGTTGTGGCCTACAAGGCCCTGCACACCCTGTCCCCCGTCAGCCTCTCCAGCCCCACCTCGCCCCCATGCTCTCCAGTTGTGTGGGCTCTTTGCAGATTGTGTTCTCTCTACGAGCCTTTCTGCCACAGAGCCTTTGCACATGCTGTCCCCTCTGACTAGACACGCTTCCCTTAATTCCTCACCTTGTTGACTCCTCTTCATTTTTTAGTGCTGGGCCCAGATGGGGCTTCTGCAGAAGCATCTCAGGTTCCTGAGGGACAGTGACATCCGAGCGACCCACCATCAGAGCACCCTGCACTTTCTTACTTTTGTACACAGGAATGTAACCAAGTAATCAGTTGTTTAACATCTGTCCCATTCTGTCCTTAAGACTTGGGGGTGAAGAACACTTGCCCTGCTGCGGGTCCCCCGCTTTAGAAGGCTCTACTCTTGACCTTCTCAGTCTGTGCTCTCTCCCTACAGGATGAGGAATCTGTGGGGCCTCTTGGAGCCCAGGCCCTTCCCTCTGGACCGTGCTCCTGATATGCAAGACCCCAGAAGTCCCTGCCCAAAAGGCTCATTCCCTGAAGGGTGGGCCATGCGGGGTGGCCGAAGGGCAGCAGGGGGGAGGGGACACATGGCAGTTTGTGCTAGTGGGCCGGACCGTCCCCATGTGAGCACGCGGCCTTCCCCTTGGGGCAGGATGGCTCTGAGGGCAGATACGAGGGGCAGGCTGACAGCAGAGCCAGCTCTTCTCACGCCAACGTGCCTGGGCACAGAATTCAGAAGGGTCAAGGAAGTGTGGGCTGGAACCTCGTCTTCTAGGTCATCACAAAAGTATATTTGTCAAAGTAGGAGAATAGAACATATTTTATTGAACAGTTATAACTTGATTTGTAACTTTACAGTATTTCCACGTATGGTGTGAGGCCTCCTTCTGTACTTTTATCCCGGCCCTGTTGGCATGTGGGGTGGGCGTGGGTCCGCCGCCGGGCACAAGCCCCACCCGAGAGGCCGCATGCGCAGTACCCCTGCCCCAGAGCACCGTGCCTGGCACAGAAGAGCAGATAATAAATATTGGCTGTGAGAGACAAATGAGATGATCCAAGTGAAACGCTTGGCAGGGTGCAAATGTCAATAAATAGTAGCTATTATTGTTTGCCGAACAGACGAACAGTGGGTGGGGCGGGGGGCCCAGACCCAGAAACTGAGGTGGTTTGTGTGTGAGGAGGGAAAGGGCATGGCTGGCCCCAGGGTTCACGCTTCCTTTTCCAGAGGCTGTACCCGCCTCCCCCAGCCCTGCAGGCCTCTCCTAGGTCCTTAGGACAAGGTGGGCACCAGGCAGGCCGCCAGACAGCCAGGGCGCTGAGAGGGGCTGGGGGCGGGGATCCTGCCAGGGCTATCTCCCCTCCCCGCCAGAAGCACAGCTGTGGCAGGATTCCTGTTTGCCTTCAGGATCTCCCCAGGCCCAGACAAAACCCTCCTGCCGCAGTTTCTTATGCTTTGCCAGTGAGCCCATGGTCGGGTGTGCAGGGGGCCTGGAGGGGAGGGGTAGCTGAAAGGACCGACGGCGCCCTCCCAGGAGGCGTGGTGTGAGAGCAGCCTGAACCGGACCCTGGACGGGTCACTTTGCCCACACCGCCACCTGCCTCTCTTCGTTTGTCAAATGGGATCGTGTGTGGAGACGGTGCCGGGGAGGCGGCCAGGGCAGGGTACACACTGAGGGTGAAGAACCCGCGCACACAGCACCCGGGGATCAGGGAGGGCGGCGGCCGGGACCGGAAAGCCGATGGAAATGGCCCCCCCGGCAGCGGCGGAGAGTGTTAGGCGGGAGTGAGGCCCAAGGCAAGGCTGGGCAGCAGGGGCGCTGTAGGCGACTGCTCCGGGGCCGACACGGGGCTCGGTCCCCACGGGCTGTCCTTGAAGGCCCCACCAGGTGCAGGCCTGAAGAAGCCGAGAAGCCCCTCACCCACACTCCTCCTCCCAGGGCCAGCCGTCCCGGAAAAGCAACTCTCACCCCAGCGCATTCTCCCTCTCTCACACCCAGCAGGTGTCGCTGTAATAAAGAACAGAACCCAAGTAAGCCCCAAACAGGACAGGCCAGAGAGGGGGAAAAAAAAAAAAAAAATCACATTTTGCAAACTGCCCACCAGGGGACACCATACTGCACCAAGGGGTGCAGATTTCACTTCGGCCTGGGGACCGCTGGGAGGCGGAGGGTCTCACAGATGAGTCCAGCCAAGCGGCCTCCAACCGTCCAGCTTCCAAGGCAGGACCACTGTCGCCACCCCCGGTCCCGGGTCCGCAGCGCCAGCCGCGAGGGGTGAGCAGGGGCCCGCGGTCAGTGCGGCGGGAAGATGTCTGAGCAGCGCTGCAGGATGAGCTCCACCACCTGGTTCTGGAACACCATGGTCATGGGCATGCTGGTCTCCTCGGTCTCGGGCCGCAGCAGCGTGGGCCCGAACACTATGGCCACGCTCTGCACGGACATGCGGTTCTGATCGCCGTGCTCGATCACCCTGCAGCGGGGAGCGGGGTGGGGAGGGGGGAATCAGGGCCCAGAGCTGGAGGGAACGTGGGGGGTCCGTCCGCACCCGCCTCCCCATTACCGCGCGGCTCGCCCGCTCACCTGCACAGGTGCTGGAAGAGCAGCCGCAGCGTATCGTGGTTGGGGGCGGGCAGCGAGCGCACCAGGTCCCGCACACAGCGGCTGCGCTGGGCCTGGTCCTGCAGCTCTGCGGAAGGGAAGGGAGGGTCGGTTCGGCTAGGGGAACGGAGGGGCTGAGGCGGGGGGGGGGGGGGAAGGGGGGAGGAGTTCGGCCGAGGGGGTGCGGGGGCGGCAGGCCGGCCCCATCCCTACCCCACCCGCCGGGTCTCCCCCAGGCGCTCACTGATGGCCGCGATGAACTGGCGGAAGTGCGAGAAGGGGAAGAGGGGCTCCGGCAGCTCTCGAAAGAAGAGCTTCAGGGCCCCGGTGATCACGTGGACGTCCTCCCAGCGCCCGTCGTCCAGGTCCAGGCGCTCATCTGCGGCAAGGGGAGCGGAAGAGGCGGTGAACACCCCTTGGTGCCTTCAGGCCCTGGGGTTAGGGACGGGAGCCGGGTCTCACCGTGGTCCACCTTATAGCGCAGCTTCTGGATGGTGGCCAGGTTTCCACTGATGCGGTACAGGCCGTCGATGTCCAGCCCTGGGGCAGAGGGAGGCGCTGACCTCGGGCTAGGTGGGACAGGTCTAAAGCTCCTGCTCGGATTCCCACTCAGGGGCTCCCGTTCCCCCGCCCGCGCCCCCCCCAGGGGTCTCCGTCTTGGGGTCCGGGAGGGAGGCCTCCGGGCGCCGCGCCTACCCCGGGCCTCGACGGTGCGGATGCACTGCTGCACGAAGCGCGGCACGGAGCTCCTCTCGCGCTCACACAGCGCGGCGAGCGCACAGCCGAACACCTGGTCTGGGGGAGAGGCTCGTCAGCGCCGCCCGGCCCCCCCCCCCCCCCCCCCCCCCCCCCCCCCCCGGCGCGTGCTCCGGCTCCCTCGGGTACCTTTGATGTAGCCCTTCTCCCGCAGCGACTGCAGCGTGGGCCGCTTCAGCAGCAACTTGCGGAGCCGGTGCCGGACCCTGCTCAGGTCGCTCTCCGGGGTGGCTGCGCCTGGGCCTGGGAGTGCGGGGCCGGGTCACTCGGTGGCGCCGGGACTGGCCGGGCTGGCCCCAGCCGGGTCGTCACCGCCCCGCCTCCCCCGCGACGCCGGCCCCCAGGAGATGCCCTCCACCGCCCCACCCCGCGCGCACCTGCACCCGGCCGCGCCTCGTCCTCCCGCCAGCTTCCCAGGCGCTCGCTGAACCCGAAGTCCGCGCTGCTGCTCTCGCTTTCCTCCTCCGGAGGCAGGTCTGCGGACTGGAATCACGCGGTCAGAGAGGCAGGGCCTGGGGCCAGGCTTCTGGGACGGCGTGAGGGGCCCCGAGAGCCCTCCCAGCCGGCCCGATGACTCCCAAGCAGAGTGCACGCTTCCCTTCTCCAGGTCACTCCCCTGACCACCGCGGAACCTCAGAACGTTCACCTCCCTTGGCTGCATGGAGCCCTTCAGGTGTTGGAGACAGTCATCCTGCTCTCTCCCACTCTTTCTTAAGCTCACCCCCCTTGCCCATATTTTCCTAGATCCTCTGCACACAACCCACTAGGTCAGCATTCCTCAATTATGTGGCTCCCGAGTTCTGAACTTACAGTTCCAGCTGAGGCCTCAGCACTGCCAACAACTGCATCACCCCCCCTAGACCTGGATTCCTACCTCTAGTAATACAGCCAAACTCTGTACTCAGTGTTGGCTCCTAGGGAACTGAGGGTCAAAAAGCCCCAGGTTGCTTCCAGGTGAAGAGCTGTCAGAGGGGGCCTGTTCCATCTCTAGTTATGCAATGAATATTTTGAACCTAAACAACAGCAGACTCTTCAATCCAATCCTTTAAAATTTTCCCTTCTGGTTTTAGCCTGTCATTCCAGCCTGAGGCTCTTTCTCAGATTTCCTTTTCTGCCTGCCTCCCTTGAAGTGGAACATTCCTCTAGGACGTGCCCCCCCACCCGGACCTGGAGAGTTCTCCTGCAGGGCCAACCCCACAGGCTGGATTTGCATACTTAAGAAAGACTATTTCTTCAGCAGCCCATCTGCCACACAGCCCTAAGTGGGGCCTGCATCTGCAGGGAGGGGCACTCACCCACGCTCTCCTCCACATAATGGCTGGCCACCCCATCCCCACCGCCCCGGAGGCCCCAGGCTCTGCTTACCAGCTCCTGGATGCCCTCGCCAATGGCCTTGTGCCAGGTGCCGATGATGGCCTCAGAGTCATGCTGGATCAGGTACTCTGAGCCATCTCGGCTCCGCAGCTGGAGAGACAGGAGTCACTCAGTCATCTCTGGCTCCCTGGCTCGGCTCTGGGGCCAGGCCTCAGTGGTAGGGGGTGTGGGGAGGGGAGATACAGAAATGGTGATGATCTGTCCTTGTCCCCAGGAACTGAGAGCACAGTAGAGCAAGGGCTTCACCCCAGGCCAAGGCATTCCGCCTCATTCAAAGCAGTAAGTGACAGTCTCTCTGTTACAGATGGGCAAACCCAGGCCCTCTCAAAACACAATCTGTTCTTTTCTGAAAGTTTCATACAGAAGGAAAAGCTATGTGGTTACCCAGCAATATATCTCCCAGAACATTCATCCTGCTGGATGCACAGGCAAGCTGAGCTGCCCAAACCAGCTGTTTTGGAAGGACTATCACTGAAGTTTTCTGTGACTCTGGAGTGACGAGGAAGACCCGCTGTGAAAATCTGCCAGGCCCGAATAACCTGGCCACGATCTAGAATGTGGGGCTGTCTCTTGAGAAAAATTCTAGAGGTGCCTGCAGCCCACCCCCTGAGTGGAGGGAGGATGGCCACCTGCCAGCCAGGAAGTGGGGGCGGGGGCTCCTCCAGTTCCATTCAAGACTGTCAGCTTTTCCAACAGCTTGAGTAGCTTTCAAGAGTCCCATCTGCCTTCCGGTTCTTGTCAGAAAAGACAACTGGGAAACGTTTACTCAGCAGCATTCTCCAAAGGCAAGACAGAGAGGCGACATTTATAGAGCACTGGCTGAAGGATGTCCCTCTAGGTCGGGGAAGGAACCTGCCCAGCGAAAGTGATGTCCTTCTTCAGTTGGACACCCACGACAGACATTGCTAATTAGTCACTGCACTCGACCCTGCTGAGCCTGGAGAAAGGCTCCAGACCTACTGACCAGAGCAGCTCAGGAGATCAGTCTGGTTTTCCAGCCCTGCTCTGTGGATATGCTGCTTCTAGAACTGAATGAAGCTTGGTGGACCTTCAGAAAACTCTCAAGGGCCTGGCAGAACTGCTTTTTCTGAGCTGAACTGTGAGGTTATGCTTTTGGCTTTTCTCACATTACCTGAAGCAGCTCCAAGGGTCCCTTACTAACCTAGGCTGGAGCTGTGCACTAAAAATGGCTTCAACAAATTGGGGAAAGCCCCCCCCCCCCCACCACTATAAGAAGAACCACGTAACTGATCCTCCTTCTCTTTTCACTTTGGCTACCAGGAAACCTGAGCTAATTTTTTTCAGCAACAACATAGCCCCTGTACATCATCTGCCCCCAATGCCTCTCCACATGGACCCCTTGCTCTAACTTCTGCCTGGTCTGGCTTTTCAGTGGATTTCACCAGCTCCCCATGTGTTTTGTTGTTGTTGTGAGCTTCCTCAGAACTTCTGGGGACTGAAGTGAGGGTAAAGGTAGTTTAAAAGCAAGACAACACATGGACAGTGGAGGGTGTAGCATCGTGAGGGTCGCTGCCTGGGCCCCACATGGTCCCAGTCTTCCTGCTAGGGGAGCCTGGGAAACTGGGGACCCAGTTTATTCATGGAGGACCCAGTTCAGTTGGAAGCTGGGCTCTGACCAGCCAGAGCAGGTTTCCACCCTGTCAAAGTGAGTAGCCGGGGACATGGAGTCTCCTGTCTGGGATGAGGGCTGTCCTTCCAGGCATGGGTTTCATCCCCCAGAGACCCCTTACTCCTTACCACACTCCAGGGCCAAGGACTAGTAAAAGGGAACTGCAGAATCCGTGATGCCACAAATACCATGGACGGATCCCCAAGGTGGACACAACTTTGGCTTTGAGCCCTGAGAATTCCAGTTCCACTCTCCCTTTCTTGGGGATTGCCTACTGAGGGTCTCAAGCCATCAGTGAGCCCCCTCTCCTTCTCCCAACCCCCACCACTCACCTCTAGCACATTCTTCCTGCTAGATTTGTCCTTGGGGGCCCAGGACAGAGAGGCTCCTCTCAGCTCCACTGTGTACTCAGGGGTGGAGAGCTTGGGAGGCTGCCTCTGTGGGAGAGGGGAGAAGGGTTGGGGGGGGGCACAGTTAGAGGGAGCCCTCAGCTCAGACAGGCCTGCCACGGGCTCCTGGCTCCAATCCACCAGGCTCCCCTGGCTCCAGGAACAGAATGGGGAAGGGTTCCTGGAACCCAGAGGTCCTGGGCTGGCTGGTCCTCTGCTGCCTGCCCACCAAAGAGAGGAAAGGAGAAAGAAGAACAGCCCTCATGCCCGGGAGCAGGCATGCCCAGTCCCTAGTCTGCCTGCCCACCAGGCTGGAGTGGCCACCCTCAAGGACAGCTCCCCATGTCCAGGGTGGCTGGAAGTGCTTGTCGTGGGCTGAATCTGCTGTCGTCACCCCCTGCCAAGGCCCAGCTCCCCTGGCACTCATGTTCCACTGTCGCAGACCTAGCCCTTGACAAGCCAGATCAGGTAAAGAGCCATAGGAGTCAGGAGCAGATTGGGGGGGGTTTCTGTCCTGGGAGTGTGGCCCTCACCAGGCCGCCTGCAGCCGAGGCCTTTGAGTCCTTGAAGAATGTCAGCACACCACCCTCCAGCACCGTCCAGGAGGCGCTCCAGTGCTTCTTCCTAGGTGGGGGTGGGGAAGTGGGGGGTGACCAGGCTTGCATCTGGCCCTGGGCTGAGGGCCCCTTCCAGCGCCAGGAGCAGGGCACAGAGCTGAAGAACACAGCTCGGCTTGGGGCATCCAATGGTGAGCACTGGACTCCCATTTCTAATACTTGGTAGCCAAGGGACCCTGGGCAAGTCCCTATCTCTCGGTGCCTCAGGGTCCTCATGGGACCTCTTAGAAAGTTGCCATGAGGATTAACAGGAGCCTGGCATACAGAACGTGCTCAGTAAATGTCATCGTGAAGGCCCAGCCCGCCCTGGTCTGGGTGCAGCCGGGCTCTCACCGGAGCCGCCTTCCCTTGTCCACCGTCTTGGTACGATGGAGCACACCAGCCTTCTCCAGGGTCTTGGTCTGAGGAAGCTGAGGGGAAAGAGGAGGCAGTTAACGGGGTGGGCCACAGGGGGCAGAGGCTAGTCTCCTCCACAGCCAGCAACTCCTTACAGGCTGGGCCTGAGTCACCACTGAACTGCCTTTGCTGCTGGTGCTGGTGGGGTGCTTGCCCTCACGCCAGCCAGCAAGAGAGATCTCCTCCCAGCTCCCAACCTCACCCAGCCCCGGGCCGGGGATGACCCAGACCCAGGTTCATTCAGCCCAGGCTCGTGCTGGGGCCTGTGGGGGAGACATGCCCGGCCCTCGCCTAGCCCCAACCTAGCCTCAACCTTCAGGAAGCCCCTATTTCTTCTGTGGGGGCCCTGCCAGGGCCTACATGCTCCTTCCTTTACCTTCTCCTCAGGTGGGCTGGCCTGGGCTGGGGTCTCACTGTCCTGGCCGGATTTGTGGATGCTTCGAGGGGCAGGGACAGGAACCTGAGGAGAAAGACACTGTCATACATAATCCCGTCCCCTCTCCCCAAGGCTCTCCCTTTCCCGGTTGGTTACCTGGGGCAGGTCCCACTGAACTGAGGCGTCATCTGGGTTGTAGAAGTAGGGCTTCCCGTGTTGGTCCTCCAATCTCACCCACTGTGGGGAGAGGGATGGTCAGGGCTCCCAGCCCACCTCAATGGAGGGCAGGCAAAGTTCCCCTTTGATCAGAACCCAATATACCCCCAAGGAGTTTGCAGGGTCAGGAGCGGCAAGGGGGTGTCTTGGAGCCCACCTAGGAGCTGCAGTTTATGGTGTGAAGGTGAGCTACTAGTGAGGACGAGTTGGAGGAATGACCGAGGGGGGGGGGGGGGCTGCCTGGGCACATCTGCCCCGCTGCCCGTACCTGCTCTTGGGTGAAGTGGTTGGTGTAGAGCGTCTGCCCGTCGGGGCTCACTTGGCAAGACCAGCCGGGGGGCGTGGCCAAAGGCGAGGTGGACCGAGGCTCACTGAAAGAGCCCACGGGGGAATAGTCCTCCTCCGGGTAACTGGTCAGCGACTCGGGGTAATCCGTCTCAGGGGTAGGGGGCTGCAGGGAGCAGAAGACTGAGTCAGAGGGTCTCAGAGCCAGTACGCACCCTTGGCCCCGCCCTTTTAGACCAGGCCTCGCCCCCCACGAGCAGTCTGGGGGCTGTGGTGAGCAGGAGGCGGGGTCTGAGGCCTCAGAGCCGCCCCGCCCCCCCGGCCAGGCCCCGCCCCTCTCCCTCCTTCCCGGGGGCTGCAGGGGGCAGGAGGCGGGGTCTGAGACCCTCGGGGCCACCCCCCCCGGGCCAGGCCCCGCCCCCTCACCCTCTGGTCCCTGGGGCTGAGCGGGCTCAGGCCCGGCTGCATCTCCAGCTCGTCCTCGGGCTCGTCCTCCGTCTCGTCCTCCCAGACGGTCTCGCCCGTCAGCGGGTTGTAGAAGAACACCCTGCGGCTCTCCTCATCCCAATACTGACCCCAGTCGGTCTCGAGGCTCTCGCGGCTGCCCACCGAGGCCGGGGAGGTGGCCGGGCTGGCGGCGCCCTCAGCAGCCTCGAAGGGCGACTCCCAGGTGGTCACGCCCGTGTCTGGGTTGTAGTAGTAGGGGCGCCCGCTGCCCGCGTCCGTGTGCGTCTCCCACGCCGGGGGCCGGGGGGGCGCGGTGGCGCCCAACGAAGGGACCGAAGGCTGCCTCTCTACGTTCTCATACACGGGCTCCTCCGGGGGGTCGTCCACCTGCAGGAGGAGGAAGGACACGTGACCTTCAGGGCAGCTCCGGGGTCACACAGTCCGGGCTCGGCCACTTGCCTTCTGGGTGACCTTTGGCAAGTTAGGGTACCCCGGCTTCAGTTCCGCTGGCTGCACAATGGCTGCCCTGCCCGCTCCAGAAATTGTAGTGAAGAGAGAGTGAGGAAATGTTGAAAGTGCATTGCAAAGTATGAAATGACCCAGATGCATAGGGCAGTTACATTAATTATTTATTAACAATAATAAAATACGGATAACTGAGCTCTCCCAGCTGTGCACTCACTCTGCACTCCAGGGGGCCAATCAGAGGCTGGGCGGGAATAGAGAAATGGCCTGGGCCCCATTCCTTTTCCTCCCCGTTCAGGTCACACGGGGGGGGGGGGGCAGGGCCCTGCGGCACTCTACAGCCCCACCCCTCCTTCCTTCCTGGCCCTGAAAGCTCTGGGACTGGAATCAGTACTACTTCTGGATCTGGGACTGAAACTTCCTGAATGTGGGTTTTGCAGGCCTGAGAATCAACTGCAGAGAAGGGAGAGAGGAGAGCCAGATGGGGCAAGGAAGGAGGAGCAAGGAAAGATGAGCCCCTCTTGCCGTCCAAAGGAAAGCAAGGTGGGCTGGAGGGTTCAGTCACACAGAACACGAGTCTGGTCATAGTTAACACCCCACTGCTCCCTGCCGCCTGCCGGGCAAAGTCTACAGGGCACCAGGGCACCAGAGGCGTCTGTCACCTGCCCGTCTTCCACCTTATTTCCGGCCATTCCTGGTCCCTTGCCTTGAACTTTAAGCTCTAGTAGCAGGGAATTGCTGGGGGCCCCACCGTCTGGGCTGTGTCTTCGGCCTCAGCCCATTCACAGCCCGCCTAGGCCCAACCCCACCCCTTTCTCACCTGGCCAACTCCAGTTCCTTCTTTAGGACTCAGCTCAGGTGTCAGGTTCAAGACCTTTCCTGAGATTCCTCTAGTGTGCCCACCACGGCCTACCACCCTCAGCCTGCCAGAGGGATAGATAACTACATTATCAAACCCCAGCCAGCAGAACAGCACCAGAAGATTAATACTGTTTCTTTTCGGGACGCCTGGGCGGCTCAGTTGGTTAAGCGACTGCCTTTGGCTCAGGTCATGATCCTGGAGTCCCTGGATCGAGTCCCGCATCGGGCTCCCCGCTCAGCAGGGAGTCTGCTTCTCCCTCTGGCCCTCCCCCCCTCATGTGCGCGCGCTCTCTCTCTCAAATAAATAAAATCTTAAAAAAATATATTGTTTCTTTTTTTTTAAAAAGACTTTATTTATTTATTTGAGAGAGAGAGCAAGCAAGTGAGAGAGAGCACGGGGTGAGGGGCAGAGGGAGAAGCAGACTCTCCGCTGAGCAGGGAGCCTGATGCAATGCGGGGGGAGGGCCTCGATCCCAGGACCCCAGGATCACGACCTGAGCCAAAGGCAGATGCTTAACGGACTGAGCTACCCAGGCGCCCCAGATAAATTGTTTTTTTTTTTTTAATTTTTTTTTTTAAGATTTATTTATTTGACACAGGGAGAGAGAGAGAGCATAAGCAGGGGGAGGGACAGGCGGAGGGAGAAGGAGAAGCAGGCTCCCCGCTGAGCAGAGAGCCCGACCCAACCTTGGGATCATGACCTGAGGCGAAGGCAGATGCTTAAACAGGCAGACGCTTAACTGACTAAGCCACCCTGGCGCCCCAATACTGTTTCTAAGAATATATAATGCTGCACGGGAAATGCAGATTTCAACACAGTGAACAGCATATAGTTCCAATTATGTGTTTTTAGAAACCCTCCAAAATGCTAACGGAGGTTATCTCTCGGCAGTGTGATTATAGGGACTGGGTTTGTTTTTATTTTTTTCTTTAAACCTTTCTCAAAATTTTGTATAATAACCACCCCCACCCCCCCCTTTTTAAATCACAGAAGTCCCTCTGTGACTGTAATGCCTTCGCTAAGCTGTAAGCCCCCCAAGAGGGGAAGCAAATCCTGTCAAGGTGGCTTCTCCCCGGCCTTAGGTAGGCGCCCAAAACCACATTCATGTGTCCCACAAAGATTCACCTGTCCAGTGCAGGCTCTGTTCTAGGCACTGGGAACGCAGTTAGTGAACAAAGGGACCCAAATCCCCACTGGGCAGCCTGTGTAAACAGTCGGGGAGCCGGCCGGGAGCCGAGCAGGGGGATGAGTGAAATGCACGCACGTCCATGATAATTACTGCTAGCAAGGAGACAAACTCTCAAACAAGCAGCGGGTTCTAGACCAACGGGGGGGGGGGGCAGCGCAGGTCCCAGGCCTGGGGGGAACCAGGAAGAGCTGGGTACACCAGTTCCTCACTCACCTCCCTCCCCCCACAAGCTCTTGTGTGGCTGAGGCAGGACCCTCCATCCCACTTCTTTCTCTCTGCCGGCTGCAGCCCCCCTAAGCATCCCGGATCCCACCCACTCCAGCCCGCGGACCCTCACCCAAACACAAAAGCCGTCTTCCCATCTCTGGACCTTTGCTCCAGGGGTCCCTCAGCCTAGAACCCCCCCTCCCGCTCTCATCACCTGCCTACCCAGACCCCGCTCCTCTGCAGCTCCACTCCAGGGCTCCTGGGAGAGAACTTCTCCCTCAGGAGAGAGGCCTAGCCCGCTGTCACTCTTCATCCCCTGCGAGGGCCGGGCAGCGTTCTGCCCTGCTGGCTTGTTCGTCGTCCGCCCCTCTGCCTACCTCCTCTGATCCCAAAGGCAGGGGTTTTTTGAGAGCAGGACCCAGGATGATGTAATTGACCCCAGTTGCCCTCCAGCAGGTGGCCCAATGCCCTAAAGCAGGCAGCTGGTCCACCAAAGGGACTTATTGCCTGAGTACGCGAGCCAACGCCAGGCCACACTTCAGCAACAACCAACACACGCACACCCACTACAGGAGAGAGTGAAGTTAGTTTTGAACAAGGGCTTCCTGGGAATGAGGTTCAGCACAGGAGACTCCTTGGGAGGATGGGATGGAGGCAGTGGGCAGAGGAAGGTGGATGACCAGACACACCTCCTGCCCACCCCAGCTAGACCCACGGAGGCAGTGGCCTTCCCATCCCTGCAACAGGGGCTGGAAGGTCATACAGGGCGGGGGATGAGCTAAGGAAGGAGCCAGGCTGTTTGGAGCGGGAATTTCCACCTGCAGACTGCTGGTCTTGGCTAGGAGTCCACGGGGAGTCCCGGGCTGGTCATGCTGAGGGGGATCTTGCACAAAGAACACCCCTCGCAGATACAGAGCAGATCTAGGAGGTAGATGCTAAGGCCCCTGGCATGGTAGGGCTGTTGTGAGGAAGGGAAGATGCAGGATCGCGCTGTGGGGCTCCAGACTGCAGATTAGAGGCCAAATGGGGGCAGGACAGGGCCCCCTGGAAGGAAGCACATTCTAAGGATTGGGGCTGCCCTAGAGACACAGGCTGCTTCGGGAAGTAGTCAGGGGCTTTCCCTGGGGGTGAGCAGGCAGGGTCCAGCCCCTGTTAGCGACATTGCAGCCCTGTGTGGGGAGCTGGACCACAGCAGCCCTGAGGCCCCTTCAAACTCTAGAACCCTCTGTAGGGCCCCCACAGTGCTAAGAGAGAGGCGCTTTCCTGTCCTAGCAGAGTCAGGATCAGACTGGAAGCCAGGTGGGGCCAGTCCCTCCGTGCCCTTTGGCCTTCAAGGGGAAGCTCGCCCAGGTTAGAGCAGGGCCCGCCACCCCGGCCCACAACTCCTGGGCGCCCAGACAACACCCCGTCACAGCCTGTCAACAGGGCCCTGATGAGGGCACCAGTAGCTCTTGAGGCCCAGACCCCAATCACAACAGCGACACGGGGGACACCAGTAGGAAAGGGGAAGTGGTCCCCCACCTCAGGCCCGAGGACAGAGCCTAGAGGGGCTCTGGCTCTCACCACACCCAGCTGCCCGGCCCCCCAGCACTCCCCTCATCTCCAGTTCCCTCCCCTTGCCCACAAGCAGGTGGCCGGCCTGCCTCTCTTCCCCCAAGCTGATCACCATCTCTCAGAGTCCCTCTGCAGCCCCCGACAGATATGCCTATCTGGCCTTGGAAAAGGAAGGAGGAAAGAAGGGAGGGGTCCCCCAAGTTTGGGAGATGTCCTGCTCCAAAACCCAGCTCACCCAGCTCCTGAGAGGGCCAGAGGATGGAGGCCCGCTGGGGGCCCCTTGACGCAGAGGCCCTCAGCCATCCCCATCAGAGGCTGAGCTTGCCCCCAAATGCGAGGGTCCCCTACCTGTGCCTGCAGGGCCCGACTCCGCCTCTTGGTCAGCTTGGCAATCATGTCCACCATCCTGTTCCCTCGGAGCTGCTGGGACGAAGCCCTGGGAAGGTTTCAGGGGTGGAGCCAAGGGGCACAACCCCAGGGCTGGCACAGGGCAACCGGGGAACAAGAAGTTGCTTTGAGATGGCGGGAGGCTGAGCCTCCAGCCCATTTCCTGTCGGGGCTGCGGAAGTGCTGCCTGAGACAGGCTGCCTGATATAGAGTGGGGTGGGGTGAAGTGGGGGTGTCTCAGGTCAGGGGTATTTTTATGTGTCACGGGAAGCACTGGCCTGATCCCCGGCAAGTTCTGAGTCCAGGGTCCAGCCATAGCCAGGGAGCATGACAGGACGGCACTGGGACCGTGGGTGGGGGAGGGGAGGCCATGGGAGGGGGCGGAGGGGGGGCTGGGTGCGGGGGCCTGGGCTCGCCTAGACAGGACACGGAGTGGCCCTCAATTCCCCCAAAGCCCCGGAGAGGATGTGATGGGGAAGAGGAAGCTGGTGTGTGTGTTGCAGGGGGGAATGTCTCAAAAAGGAAGGGGCCTGGGCAGCTGTGATCAGAGGAAGCCAGTGTCTGGAGTCCTCCAGCCACACAGACGACAGGAGGGATTTTGACCAGGCCACAGTCTACTCGCCTGACTGCCTGAGCCCACCTCCTCCGGCCTGGGTCACCGAGATGCGTGCATGCACTCCGCCTGCTTGTCCACTTACATGCCCCCACTCTCAGGGGACGGCGACTAGCTCCTCCACATCCCTACAACCGAAAGCTTCCCCTGGCCTCCCCTCTCTTCACCCTCTCATCAGGTGGGGGTTCAAACCCCAGCCAGGCACAACGGGCACAGCGCGTCCCCCCCCAAGCCCTTGGGGGCCACCCTGTCTTACTAACACCCTCACAGGTGCTTCCTCCCCAGCTCCAAAGGCCAGGCAGCACCATGCCACCCACCCACCCACGGCTCTCCCACAAAGGCTGCCCAGCTCCTCCTTCAGGCTCTGACCCCCACTTTCTACCCCGGATCCCAGACCCCTCGTCTCCTGCTCTTCCGTTTCAGTAACCCTCCTGTCCCCAGCCCTGGCCCGACTTTCTCCCCTGCCCATGTCCCCCAGGCCACTCCTTCCCTGCACCCACTGTGGCCTCAGGACAGGGACCCCTGGTGTAAGCGGGTTTGGACTAGGAGCGTGGGACATTCGGGCAGGTCACATCCAGCGCAAGCCAGGGACTTAGGCCCTACTCTGCCTCAAAGCTCTAGTAGCCTGCCATCCCCTGTGGGACGCAGAAGCCCGGAACACCAGGGGCAGAGAGGCGTGCAGTCCTCCCACTTGTCACACACATGACGCATCCCACTGCCCCCGCCCTGAGGGACATGGGCCACACACACGATAGGTCACCAGGAGAGATGAAGTCAGGCCCAGGAGATGGGCAGAGCCTCTGTGAATGCCGGCAGCAGGGAGGAGCCGGGGCAGGGAAGGGGAGAGAGGAGGCAAGTGTGGGAACCCAAGCCCTTAGCACTGCCCTGCTGTAGAATTAGGAAGCAGGGTCTTCCCGTGTCAGGAACCAAGAGTGACAGTACGGGAGACCGGGCCCACAGAAAAGGCAACCCACAGGCTGCTTTTCCCCCAGGAAGAAGCCTGGCTCCCATGCCCGGGGGCTCCCGGAGGGCTCTGGCCCCACACTCTGGGGACGGAGCAAAACCCACACAGCTCTGGCCTGATCTTCTTCATCAAGGAGGCTGGCTCCTCAGGCCTCCAGTCTAGGCCTCCCCTCCCCGGGGGAGAGGAGGTGTAAGCACAGCAGCTCCCCAGTGGGGTCCTCCTCCGCCAGCCACACCCTCCCGCCTCGCCTGGCCTTTGGAGGCACATGGTGGAGGAGACAGAACAAGCCAGCTGCACATGGGCTGCCTCTCCAGCCCTCTGTCCTCACCCCTTCTCCCCAAAACCGTCACAAGCAGGTGCAACCAGAAAATCCTATCAGCTGTCTGGGGTCAGAGGCAAAAGAAATGCCTTCAAACCAGTGACTAGAGCCCAGACACGGGCTCAGGGGGCTGCAGAGGGGGCGAGACCTCCTTTGCTGACTCCATGCCAGCCGGGCTGGGTGGAGGGAGAGTGGAGAATAAATTGTGATCTTTGCCTCAGGGAGCTTAGCGCACTGCACAGCAGTGGCGTCCTTCCCCCCCTTGAGCACACCCTCTCCAGAACAAAGTCCGGGCCTCACTGTATTCACCCCTAGCCCTGAGCGACGAGTCCACCGGTGTGCAGTGGGGAAGCTGGGGGTCACCCTGCAGGGTCCGCAAGCCTCAGAATGGTGGGGAACTATGCCTGGAGCTGCCCCCCCCACCCCGAGAGTCTGGTGTAACTGGTTTGGGCTGGGGCTCAGACATGTTGTACTAAGGTGAGGCTCCGAGTAATCTTACTGCTTGCCCTGCAGCCTGCGAGTCCCAACACAATAGCCCGAGGGGAGGTTCTTCTCTGGGGTTTGGAGCAGAAGCAGCATCATTGGGTTAAAAGGAGAAAAAGAACGAAGCAGGATTCAGAGACATGGCATCTCGTGCAGATTATGCCTTAGCTTCTCTCTGGGCAGCCCCCTGAATCTCTGGGCCTCTGTTTCTTTATCTATAGAATGGGCTGTCATTTTGTCCCCGCTCACAGGGCTGGCTCCTGTGAAAGGTCAAGCAGAGCCCTGAGTTCTCGGCCCGCACCAGGGGACATGGGGAGGAAGGGAGGGCTGCACTTCTGCTTTTCTGCTTCTGGGTTTCGATTGAGTGCCCTTGGCTTTGGACTCTGCCCCTAGCCTCTTGGTGACCTAATGGGACTGTGTGCTTGGCCTGTTCCACCAGGGCAGGTGGGGTCTGGGGCCGAGCGCCTTTGCCACTCCCACGCCCTGTGCTCTGGATACGAATGGCAGCCACCCAGGAGGTCACAGGTTGCTGGGACAGGAGGAATCAGAAACGGTCTGCCAAGGAAGCTTCTGGTCAGGCTGTATCGTGAGCCAACCGAGGGAGGAAAATGTGACAGGGGCCCATCCCGTCAAACGTACCTGCACCCACCATTCCTCCTTCCTTCCCCAGTGGAGGGGCCAGGTTCCCCTGTCCAAGGGGACCTCCCCAGGCTGGGCCCCTGTGGATCTCATGCCTCTGGCTTGCTCAGAGGCTGCCTCTCTTCAAATCTCTAACCCCTCCCACCTGACTGTCTTTGGCCCTTTGGCATTTCAACAAACTTGAGGTCTCTCCATCTTATTTTACTTTAAAAAAAAAAAAGATTTTGCTTATTTATTTGACAGAGAGAGAGTGAGAGAGCGAGCACAAGCAGGGGGAGTGGCAGGCAGAGGGAGAGGGGGATGCAGGCTCCCCGCTGAGCAGGGAGCCTGACGCAGGCCTCGATCCCAGGACCCTGGGACCGTGACCTGAGCCAAAGGCAGACTCTTAGCCGACTGAGCCACCCGGGCGCCCCGAGGTCTCTCCAACTTAAAAACCAAAAGTGGGCCCCTGGACCCAGCTCTTGCCTGCCTCCTTTTCAGAGCCCACTTCTGGAAGGTGGGCGCATACCCACCATCCTGCTGTCCACTCACCCCGACGTCCAGCCCACAGCTCGCGTGTCCTATGACTTCCTTGATGACAACTGCGGTTTTTGTCGGGTCTGACTCCCCTCTGGCACTTAGTCCTTCCAACCCTCTCCCTCCTCATCCTCTGGTACCTGCTTGGCTTTGGCCCCATGCTCCTCTTCCTCGGCCTGTGTCCTTGACGCCTGGCCTCACCTTTGCTTCTCACTCATCTGTCCTGGGGAAGCGCAACCGGCTCTGTTAGGTTAACGACCCGCCAGTCCATCTCCAGGAGCACGCACCCAGCTGTCACCCTGGGTGTCCTTGGTACTCCTCCAAAGCTGCATATCCCAAATCACGTGCACCTCCCCCCTCCTCTCCGTCTTGCATCGTTTCGGCTGTTCAAGCAGAGACCTAGAGTCACCGAGCCCGGTGACCTGACCTGCCTCAGCCTTTCAGACCTGTCAGTCCGCAGGTGACACAGGTATTAGGGGAACATGGGAACACCACCACAAGGAAGCAAACAGTCAAATCCAGAAGAGACGTCCTATGGGGCAACTGGTCTGGTCTCTGTCAGGGCAGGACGAGAGGGCGGGGACCATCAAGAGAGACTGAGGAGACAGTCAAATGGAATGTATGGTTCTTGAGTTGATCTTGGTTCAAACCAACTGGTTGGGAGAGATCTGTTTTAGGACAATGAGGGACATTTGACGATGGCCTGGGTCTGAGAAGATATTAAGGAACTAAGGTGAATTTTTTTAGATATAATAATGGTTATAGTATTCTGATTATGGAGAAAAACATTTTTAAGACATATATGCTGAATTTTTTAGGGATGAGAAATGATAAAGTCTGGAATTTATTATCTCTTGGCAAAAAAAAAAAGAACAAACTTGGCAAGCAGTAATTGTTAAATCTAAGTAATAGGTATAATTATATTCATTTTAATATTCTTTTTGCTTCTTTGTATGTTTGAAAATCTTCATAATAAAAAGGGAAAAAACCTCCCTTAAACTTTCTTACTATTCTGCATTCTCTGTGTTACTACTCTATGAGGTGTTCATTGTTTCTTATCCAGAAAGACTGGCCCTTCCTGCTCTCTCCCCTATCCCTGGTAGTAATTTCTCTCCCTTCATGATGTGGCTCTGGCGCTAGGAATTCTGGAAATACTGCAGCTTAAACATGTCCTGCTTCTTCTCTTCTCCCCACTGCTACCCTCTACGAAGGGGCTGTGCCAGCCGGTGGGCAGGGCAGACTGCCTGAGACAGAAGCTGGAACCCAGGGGGATCCCCGCGCAGACCAGGACCACCATAGGACCCTAGGAGGAAGGCAGGGTGACCCTGAGGAGCCGACAGGGAGCCAAACAGGTGGGCTTACCACTCTCTGCCCCTAAGGCAGGGAGCAGGGAGAATTCCTGATGGTGTCTTCACAGGGGTCTGCCCAGCAAGCCCCACAGACCCATTGGCAGAGACCACCATTCCTCTGCTCCAGGGCCCCATCAAGTGGGGGTACTCCAACAGCTCAGTCCCCGCCCCAGTGAGCAAAGACACTTACACCCTGCTCCTCTGACAAGCCAGTGGCTGGAGAGAGCTGGAGCAAACAGAACCACCACGCGGAGGGCATCAGACCTTAACACAGCAGGGTCCGGACGGGCTACAGACCACTCCCAAGTCAGGGGGAGAAGAGGAGCTTGTCAGTAAAAGGTGACAGGACAGCTGGATGGCCATCCGGAAAAAATAATTAAAGGTGTGTCTCCATCTTACTCTGTCCACTCACATATACTCCCTAAAGGAGCAAAGATTTCAATGTAAAAAGTGAAACCCAGAAAAATAGTCAAAGAGGAAAACATGAGGAGCAAAATTCTAGATTTAAAAAAGACCTTGGAAAACCTAAACAGACCTATAACCACTAAGGAAATTGAAGCAGTCATCAAAAATCTCCCAACAAACAAAAGCCCAGGGCCAGATGGCTTCCCAGGGGAATTCTA
>NW_027397164.1:1614289-1652125 GCF_003265705.2 Callorhinus ursinus
ATAGCAGGAGGGGAAGAATGAAGGGGGGGAAATCGGAGGGGGAGACCAAACATGAGAGACGATGGACTCTGAAAAACAAACTGAGGGTTCTAGAGGGGAGGGGGGTGGGGGGATGGGTTAGCCTGGTGATGGGTATTAAAGAGGGCACTTTCTGCGTGGAGCACTGGGTGTTATGCACAAACAATGAATCATGGAACACTACATCCAAAACTAATGATGTAATGTATGGTGATTAACATAACAATAAAAAATTAAAAAAAAATAAAAAAGACCTTGGTAACAGAGACTCAAAATCTAAAAGCCATAACATACATGATTTCTACACTTGACCACATAAATGTATCTTAAGTGATTTGTGTGGCCAAAACATGACATTAGCAAAGTCAGAAGACAAACTTGGGGGGATTACAACTCACGCAGGAGATAGAAGGCTATTTTCCCTCGAATGGCAAAACCTTCTAATAACCGGTAAGTAAAAGACCAATAACTCAGTAGAAAAATGAACACAGGCTATGAATAGACTGTTCACAAAAAAAGGAAAACAAACAGTCCTTAAATCTATGAAAAGGTGCCCACTCTCACTGAAAAGAGAAATACAAATTCAAGCTATCTTAAGAGCATATACCATTGGATTGGCAGAAAACAACATCTTGCCGACACTTGGTTGGCAAGGCTGCGGGGAGTCACACACTCACATCTGTGTTGGTGGGAATGTAAATCAGTGTGAGCCCCATGGACAGGGACAGCAATTTGGCAAAATCTAACAAATACCTATTGTTTACCCTTCCACCCAGCGATTTTACTTCCGGGATCTATCCTTGATTTACCTGCATATGCGTGAAAGATTATTTATTATAGCATTGTTTGTAATAGCAAAAGTCGGGAAACAGTCCAAGGGCACATCAACAGCAGACTGGTTGAAGAATTTATGATACATCCCTACAATGAAAACCCATGTAGTGATAAGGAAGGAGACTGATACTCTCTATGCACAGTCTCCAAGATACATTGTTAAATCAAAAAGGCAAAAAATAGGCAAGAGAGAGGATTGTGTGTACTGCATCCTACCTTTATGTAAGAGAGACAGAAAATCAAGTAATCAAGTGTGTCTTCATACAAGGCTGTTCTCCCTCTCCCACTCCCCCTGCTTGTGTTCCCTCTCTCGCTGTCTCTTTCTGTCAAATAAATAAATAAAATCTTAAAAACAAAAACAAAAACAAAGAAACTCTGTTAGAATAGAGAAAGAATGAATGAAAGTGGTGACTTTCTGACAGGGCACAGAAGCAGGGCTATGTGTGGGAATTTTACTATACACTTTTTAATGTTGCTTTGGTTTTTAAAAACCATGAAAGTACATTATCTAATTTTTAAAATAGATTTCCTTTATTTATTTGCCAGAGAGCGAGAGAGCATGCACGTGCACGAACAGGCAGGGGGGAGCAGCAGGCTTCCCGCTGAGCAGGGAGCCCGATGCGATGCGGGACTCTACCCCAGGATCCTGGGATCATGACCTGAGCCGAAGGCAGATGCTTAACGGACTGAGCCACCCAGGCACTGCCACATTATCTCATTAAAAAAAAAACAACACTTGATATTAGCAAGATAGAGGGGCTGGAAAACACAGGGACAACTCAAACAACAACAAAAAAGAATTAAGGAGATTCAAGTAAAGCACAAAAGAAAAAAAAAGACTACTTTAGAACTTAAAATATATCAAGGCACTACTCATTGAAGGTGAGGATGGATAGTCACTCTCCAGACTCAAATTTGTGGCTTGGAAGATAAAGCAAGAGAAATCTCTCAGAACAAACGCACAGAGATAAGAAATAAAGGGGGCAAAGCTACAAAACTGGAGAAGCCTGTCAAGAGAGCCAACGTGTAAATGAAAGAAAAAGTCAAAGACACAATAATCATGCAACACACAGATTTCTCTAAGCTGAAAAACAAACAAACAAACAAACAAACAACCCAAGGCTATCTAGAGACTGATGGGGTTCTGTGAGTTCCGGGAGGGGGGGGCTGAGAAGAAGAATCCCTGTCTCTGCACATCCCAGGGCATGTTTGACTAGGAACTCCAGGGACAAGCAGAAACCATGAATGAAATGCAAAGTGTCGCAGGACAATGGAGTGACAGGCGAAGGAGAGAATCAGTAGCAGCCTGATAGGAGGGGAAGGCAAACCGCAGGAAAACCAATAAATGTAAAGTAAACCATTAGGAACAAAATCAAGTACGCTGTACCCATCATTAAACAAAATCGGAAAAGAGTGCATTATCCCATCAGAAGACAGAGTCGTCTTGGGTTTCAAAAAAACGTGATAATGTTGAAACTAAAAGGATACCGAGAGATACCGGCGAGTGTAAAATAAAATCGAATAAAATAGAAAGAGTGGCCAGGTTCATAAAGGCAAGGTGGAGTTTCGGGCTGAAAGCGCCCCGCGGGATAAAGAGGGACACCAGGTAATGGTATGAAGGCACAGTCTGTCAAAATCGGTGCGCTCCCAGCAGCGTTCTAGCTAAACATAAAAAGCGAAACCTACTAAAAGTGCAAGAGGAACTTTATTGAGAAAATTTGAGTGGGAGACTTAATAAACCTCATCGGACCTGGAGGGAAAGACAAAACCAAAAAGAGGTCTACAAATGAACCCAGGTTTCAATAATAGAATCGATCAGCTTGGCTTGATCTATACAGGACCTGATGTCCTTTAAATACAAAATATACAACTCTTCCATGGCTATGAAAAACTTAGAAAAATCGTTTCCTCGGTCACAAAGAAATCCATACATAAATTTAGAAGTGGAGATTTTGCAAATCTAGGAAAAATGAATGCTTTCCTAGTAAAAAAACAAAATGGCCAAAAATGAACAAGAATGAATGGAAAACTTGAAAAGACCAAATTACCGTTGATGAGAAAAAAAATCCTGCCCCTGACAAAGCACCAGGTCCAGAGGGGTTCATGGAAGAGGCTGAATGGTAGAAACCTTTTGGATTCCCCTGCTGTCCCCCTTCTTTGGCGGGGAGGCAATCCTAGGTTTCTCTCTGGCTAGCAGGATTCTGGGGAGGACCCCTCCAGCGAGCCCCCCCCCTCCCCTGGCCACAGCAGGTTGGAACTGTGGGTTTGCCTGCCCAGCTCTCCTCCTGGAGAGTCAACTGTCTGGGGGCAGGGACCACGCCTTGTGTTTCATTGCCTCCCGGTGCCCAGTCCGGCCCCTGCCCTGTACTGAATCAATGACTCTGTAAGTGAAAAATCACAGTGCTGTTGTCAGCGCCCTGGGACGCACCGCCCCCCCGCCCCCCGCCATCTGTAAAACTCTCCCACACAGAGCAAAGCAAGATGGATGGAGAGAAACCAAAATGCTAATAATAGTCATTAGATTGAGATTTCCCTCCATTAGCCAAATATTTGCAATGGCGTGAAACTATTTTTACAGGGGGAAGAGTAATTTACAAATTCAGATGATTCCAAGAACACTCCAGTTGCTTAGATGGGGCGGGAAGGTGGCTGGGGGGATCTGGAGGCGGGGCCCCTTCTGGCACCTTTCTTGGTTCCTCTGGCTTCCTCTCCCTGGCCAAGTTGACCCAGTCCCTGGGGCAGACACGGAAGCCTTGACAGGGGCCCTGGCCCTGCTCACCTGATGCCTCACGCTGGACCTCCACCCAAGGGAAGGAGAGGATGCAGGGCGGCCCCCATAGGAGCCCAGAGCCTGGGTTGCAGAAGGGTCCTGCAGGCCTTGCTGTACCTCAGCAGCTGCTCTGGAAGTCCCCTCAACACCACAGTCCTTCCTCAGTTTGGCAACAGAGCCTCCTGAACTTCAGCAAGGACCCCAGTGTCCCTCGGACCCTGGCAGCCCCTTTCCCTCAGTGCCAACCAACATCAACTGTCCCCTGACGCTCTGGTCTGGAACCCTGACCACGTTCTGATCAGCTGACCCCAGTCATGATGATGGGCTTTCCCATGCCGAGGGCCGGGCACTGACTCGTCATCGGGGTTGGCATTCATTGCCAAGTGCCTGGTCCTCCCCACTACTGGACACAGTTCCAGGAAAGGCAGAGAAAACAGATCAAGAGAGAAGCAGGCTGCTGGGGCTCAGGAAGGAAGTGGGGAGGCAAGTGGACCGGGCTCAGGAGGCCCGGGGGGTTATGGGGAACCAGAGACTGAGAGGTGAATAATAAGGCCCAGGCTCAGGGGAGATCACCCAGGGGACCCCACCGAGCCCCGGGGGCTGCCACGCCCCGGGGGGGTTTGCTCCTTTCTGCCTGGGGAGCGGCGGGTGGGGAGGACCACTGGTGGCCAGGAATGTGGGCTGAGGTTGGAGAGGGCTGCCCAAGAATCTGCTGTCCCATGGGTCAGGCCACAGGCTGGGCAGTGGCGCTCCAGGGTCAGCCTGGGCTGCAGGTGAGTCACGGGGCTGGAAAGGTCAGGCCAGGTGTGAAGAAACCTGCTGGGCCACCCCAGGACAGCTGACCTCTCCGGGTAGGGGGTGAGGGGGAGAAAGACTATTGCTGGGAGGAGAGCATACAGACAAGGGGACTCACTGGACCTTCCCCTCGACCTCAGTTCCCCTGCTCTTACTAACCCCCCCTTTCCAGAGGGCCCCCTGGCTGGTCCCAAAGGGGGATCCAGGTGGGTCTGTCCAAGGCCAGGTCCTTTGTCCCAATCACAGCTGCCTGGGGTGGCTCTTGGAATCTGTCCCAAGGAGTGGGTGCCAGGCCTGGGATCCAGAGAGGAGGTGGGTTTCAGCCTGGGTACAGGAAAAGAGCAGGCGGAGGTCAGGGAAGGAGGGGAGAGAGCCCCCCTGTGCCCCATTCGAGGTTGAGGGGTCACTCACAGTTCTCAGGAGAGGACAGGGAACCAGGGCCCTGGGGCTCCTTCTAATCCAGGCCGCCTACTCAGGTGAGGCGCCTCCTGGGCCCGCTGCATAGGAAGCTGCAGCGGCCCGAGGCTGTACCTCTTTCCTCCCTGTGGCCAATGCCTGGGCAGCAGGGGCGGGCTCCAGGCCAGACAGGCGGCCTGGGCCTTTCCACCTCCGAGGCCCTGGGGCGGGGACGGTGACCGCACCCTGAAATCCCCGAGTCAGCAGGCCCCCCCTCCCCCACCCCGCCGCAGCCCCAGGGGCGGAGTCTCGGAGGCCCCTCCTCACCCGACTTCCAGGCTCCTGGGGAGCCCCTCCTTAGAGGGGGTGGGGGTAGAGTGCTCCAGCTCACAAACCCCACCTCCCTCTAGCCCTCCTCCGAAGGTGAGCCGCTGCCCTCTCCTGGGACAGCTTATTCTCCTCCTAGGCCCTCAGTGGCAGGAGGGAAGATGAGGGTTTGGAATTCCTGCGTCCTTCCCTCTGGCCTGTGCCCAGGGCTGGGCACATACGGACACTTAGAAAGGGAATACTTGGGGCGCCTGGGGGGCAAAGTCGTTAAGCGGCTGCCTTCGGCTCAGGTGGTGGTCCCGGGGTCCTGGGATCGAGCCCCGCATCGGGCTCCCTGCTCGGGCGGGAAGCCTGCTTCTCCCTCTCCCGCTCCCCCTGCTTGTGTTCCCTCTCTCGCTGTGTCTCTCTCTGTCAAATAAATAAAATCTTAAAAAAAAAAAAATAGAAAGGGAATACTCGTTTGCCTCCGGCTTGTACTGTCCCTGCTGAGGGGAACGGCCAAGCCTGCAGGCCACCCGGCGGAGACTGAACCTGCTGACCGGCATGGGGTTGGGGGTCAGGAGGCATGGAAGTGACTTGCACTCAGCCACCTCCTGCCTGGGTGACCTTCAGCCAGCCGCTAAACCCCTCTGCACCTCTGCACTCTGGCGGGGGGGGGGCCCATGCCTGCCTTCTGAGCCTTTGGGTGAGAGCCCACAGGACCATGAGCCCCTTCGGGACAGGATCAAGTCATGTGTAACCCGTTCTGTGTCCCCAGGGTCCAGCATTCTGATCAGGACACACCAGGTGCTCATTAGGTGCTAGTTGAGTGAAGGGTGAATGACGAGGTTGTAAAATGCCACACAGTGTGGAGGCTCCTCTCTTCTGGGGGGGGGGGCCCTGCCTCTGCCGACAGTCCCAACCCCCATACCACCCTCTCCCCTTGGCCATTGGTCCACCCTCTTCGACGACCCTGACCTTCCATCCTCACATCCTTGCCCCTTGCCTCAGAGGAAGCAGGTCCCTCCCACTCGGCCCTGGCGCCCCCTCAGCCTCTCTCCCCGAATCCTGTCTCACCAACCACCTCCTCACCATCCTCAGCCTCCCGCTCTCCTGGCCCCTGACCATTCACTTGACTTTGGGGAACCTCCCCTCTTGACCTCCACCTGCCTCTGGCCACACAGCATCTGTCCCTTCCCTGCCAAGCTTCTGAGTTGTCTGCACGCGGTCTGTGTCACCTTCATCCCGCTGACCTCTGCCTCCTGCCTTCAGTAACCCCTTGACCAGCTCCTGATAAGGTGGCTGTTGACCTTGGGGTCACCATTTCCGATAAATGTCTAATGGCCTTTATCTAACTTCTCCTTTCTTCTGGCCACTTCTCAGTGTCTGGACCAGCACTCTCCTGCTTTTCCTCCTTGTTCCCTGACTATTTCTTCCTCTCCACACGCTCTCCGCACCCCCATCTCCACCACCACGTGCTGAGGGCCATCTGCGGGGCAGTAGGCCTGGCCTCTGGCTGCTGCCTGGACCTGTCACCGCCGAATAAACAGACCACCATCTGCCGGGTGTGCAACTGGGAGACTGGGACTCATCCCGACTTCTCTCCCACCCTCCATCGGCCCCCAGATCCCTCGGCATCGGCTTCCCAAATCTCCTGTCCTCACTGCATGCCTGGGAGACCACAAAGGTCCTCTGCCCTTCTCAAAGTCCCAGCCACGGGGATCTTTTCTGAACCCCACTCCCTGCTGTGCTGAGAGTCTTCCAGCAGCCGCAGAATGAAGTCCACATCCCTGGTGAGAACCCATGAGGCCCTGCTTGGCCAGGCACCACCCTCTCCGCACAGCGCCCCAGCAGTGCAGGGTGGGGGCGGGGCTGCAAGGCCCCAAGGGTGCCACAGCCCACACCGGCACCCATGCCTAGGTGCCACGGCACACTGGGTGTTGTTCTACCCCAGATGGCCTGTGCCTGGTCTGAGGCATCTGTCCCCTCTTGCCAGGCTCCTGACCCAGATGGTAACTCTCCAGGGCTGGGGGAGGGCTGTGCCTCACCAGGTGCTTGGCAGGTGGGAGGCCAGTTCCTGCTTAGTCAATGGGTGAGTGAGCAGCCTCTCCTGCCTCCAAAAAGAAAACAGGTAGGCTCAACTTTCAGGAGATTCCTTCTCTAAATGCTGCCTTGAACAACTAAGAGCAGAAAGGGGTTTCCCTCCCAGGAGAGAACCAGCTCCCTACCCCTGGAGTGTGTAGGGGATGGGGTGTCGGGGAGACCCACAGCTGACACTGGAATAAAGCGGGGTCACAGAGAGCGCGAGATTATACCCATGACCCAGGGAGGAGACAGGACCAGAGACACTAAGCCTCTTGTTGAGGTCCCACTGTGAATTAGGGCCAGAAGCAAGACGAGGCTGAGCCTCTCTGCCAATACCCAGGTCTCCGGGGCAGACGCCCCAGCAGCTCCGGGCGCAAGCACCACCCCCGCCATCCCCTGTGTGCCCCACCCGCATCGCAACGCTGTAACTGCTCCGAAAGAAGGAGGGGCAAGCAGGACCGAGAAGCTGGAGAGGCCCCGGAATGCGCCTCCGAGAGCCTGCCTGGGAAACGGACGGACGCCGGGGTGAGGAGCGCTGGCATCCAGCCATCTGTCCCAGAGAAGCTGGCCAACTGGTCTTCAGGGACGCCGGGCCCAAGATCCCCCCACTGCCCCGCTCCCGTTCCCTCTGGGCGGAGTCCGGGTCCCGGTCCTCACCCGCGGGATGCTGTTCCCCGCCATGGCCACAAGGGGCGGGCTGCTCCTTGCAAAAACCAAAACGGAGGCGGCGCCCACGAGGATACCAAATGGGACCCCAGCCAGCCTTGGTGGAGCGCGTACTACGTGCCAAGCGCTTCCATGCCTCACCTCGTTGAAGGCTCACAACGCTACTCCTTTATACAGGAGGACACTGGGGCTGGGGGAATTAAGTGACGCCTCAGCAGCTGGCATTTGACCCAGCAGGGCCAAATTCGAGTCTCCCCAGCTTCAGATCCTGAGCTCTTTGCACTGTAACCAGACTGGGTGGTGGGAAGACCCAGGAGGTCACAGACTGGGACGGTGTCTCCTTCCGCTGGGCATCCCAGACTCAGTCCTGGCATGTGCCAGGCGTCAATGTTTACATCAAGTACAAAGAAAGAAATCAGAGACTCACAAGGTTTGGGGGCTCATCCCTCCACCCTTTCCACCCCTCTTTGGGCCAAAGGACATATTGAGACCCCGAGAGAGGAAATGAATTGCCCCTAATTACCCAGCTGGTGGCAGATGTCAAAAGGGGGTCTGTGCATCCTCCCTCCACGGCTCCCCCCGCCCCAAGTTCCTAAAGTTCAAGATGTCAGGGCCATGCGAAGGATTCTGAGGACGTACAAGTGTTTTTTAAAACGTGCTCTATTTTCAATTTCCCAAATTAACACAACTGGATTCTGAAACGAAAAAAAACATCCTCACTATAACTGGACCTCTTCCTGAAACAAATAAAAAAAAAATTTTTTTTTTAAATAAAGGGGGAACTGAAATGTTGGCAGAAGCCAAAAAGGGAAGCAGACCCTTGACTTTCACACATTATCTCATTTGACCCCCAAGCTTCTAGGAGAAGGGCTCCCAGGGCTGCCTGCAGGTCCACCACTCCATATCCCCAAGCGTTTCGGAATGGTGCGGCTGTTAGGTAATACGGCGCACACACCTGCCAGCAAGGCTTGGGGCAGCACACCGTGATCAAGTTCATCTGCATTTCTGCCGGAGAACTAAATGTCATAAATAAAGACCACCAACGGCTTCCCACGGGCTCAAGTCAAATTTTGCCACCAACTGAGTTAGGGAACACATTCGGGCTCCAGGGAGCTTCAGCATTCCGTAACTGCAGATAAGCGATTGGGAGCCTGCGCCCCTCGGGTTTCGCGGGTGAGGAAAGTGAGGCGCGGTGTGAAGGGGCTCGTCCACAGCCGGCGGACACTGCTGCTCAGCGTCGAGCCGGACGCTAAGCCGAGGAGGGGGCGGTCTCCTCGCGCCCCTGCTCCCCGCCCGCCTCCCCGCTCCCCGGTTCCCCGGCTCCCCGTACCTGCTGCGGGCGCTCCTCCCGCGGCGGGCCGCGCACGTCCTGGATGGCCTCATAGACGTTCTCGGAGTCGCTGCGCGCCAGGGGTCGCGGGCACACCCAGGAGCCCGCCACGCTGCAGGCCTTGAAGCTGCCCGCGCTCCCGAGGAGGCCGGCGGGGGGCGCGACGGCGGCGCGCGCCAGGTCGTCCAGGGACTGCGCGGGCCGCACGGGCGCCGCGGGCCGCGTGTACAGGCAGGCGGGCAGGCCCGGCGCCAGGCTGCTGCGCTGGGTCTCCGCGCCGCGCCGCGCGGGGCAGCACAGGGAGCTCACGCGGCCCCGGGGCTTGGCGGGCGTGCCGTCGGGGCCCGCGGGCGCCGGCGCGCTCACGAAGCGGTAGTCGTAGGCCAGCGGCTCGGGGGCTGCCGGGCCCGGGCGGAGCGCGGGTGGCGGCGAGGCGGTGGCGGGGTCCCCGAGCGCCGGCAGCTCGCGCACATACTGCGCGGGCAGGTAGAAGGGGCGGCCGCCGGGCTCGCGCCGGACGTGCCACCAGTGCTCCGTGCTGCGGCGCAGCAGCCGGTAGCGCTCGTTGGGCTGGATGGCGACGCGGCGCCCGTCCTTGCCCGTGTACTCGAAGGGATGCTCCACCAGCACGTACACGTCCCCCTCGACGTCCGCCGCCATCGCGGCCGTGGCGTTTCTCTGTGGGCGACAAGGAGGAGGGGCGCGGGGGTCAGGGCCACCGAGCCGGGAGGCGCGCCGCACGAGGAGGACAAAGACTTGATTGAGTTCGAGTCCCGATGCTGCATTCCTCGTGTGCGTTAGGGCCTCAGTTTTCCTATCTCAAAAACGGGGGACTTGGCTAAAATAATCTCGAAGGTTCCCATTCTTACACTCGCTAATGGAATTATGACACTTTCATTCTGTGGCATTGGTTATGCTTTGAGCCTCGATTCAATCCCTTGGTGGGGAGATCGTGGGTAATACTACTCCAACTTTACAGCCAAGTAAGCCTTGCCTCAAAGAGATGCGAGAGATAAGTCGACACCACATTTGCCTAAAAAGTTGACTGGGCCTCAGTTTCCCGGTCTGCGACGTGCGGAAAACAGCCCATTCCCTCCGCGCCCCCCGCCCCGCCCCGCCCAGACGCCACCAGCCCTCAGGAAATCCGGGCCCGCAGAGCCTCTTCCCTTCTCCAGGCTTCTGCGCCCCGGGCCTGCCGGGTCAGAGTTGAGGCGCGGGGCTCTAGGTGCCGCCCCGGCGCCGCTCTACGCCGGGAGTATCCCTGCTTCCCGTAGTCCAAGGGCCTTGGCCTAAGAGACCGGGACTGCTAAGGCCGGGGAACCGGTTCTCTCGGTTTCTTTTCCTTCCCCGGCGGCTTTGCCGCGGACGTGAACCCGGAGCTTGGCCCGCCCAGACCAGCCCGCGCCGCCCCCGGTTCTCCGGCTCCCACCTCCGCCTCCCACCTCCGCCTCCCGAGCGCGGCTCCGCCCTCGCGGCCTGCCCACCTGCCCTGTGATCTCCGCATCGCCCCCCGGGAGCGGCCCCTAGAGAATGCACTTTGTGAGTGACTACCCATGCGGTGTCCTCCCCCACGCTCTCCCGGAGTGATCGCCCCAACCCACCCCTCGGCATGCCAGCTTAGCCTGGCTCTTGGTGTGGCGGGGTCGGGGACTAACTCTAAGTCCGCCTGTGTCTCCCCACCACAGAGATTAATGAGGCTCCTTCCCTAAGGGGCTGGTCCCTCCAAGCCTTTGCACCGACCCCATCTCCTGCCCAGTAAAGGTGTCCCGGGAGCAGCAGCTGGGGGTTCGGTTGCTTGCTGAGGCTGAGGAACCCAAGGAACAGGGTCTGGCCGGGGGCTCACAGCGCTCCTTCACTACTTTCTTAAGCTTGCCTCGACGGGGAGAGGGGGGCACACTGGGCCCTGGAGGTGTAGTCAGTGAGCTGCCCGGAGCTAAGCCGACAGGCCCCTGGGAGGATACCCCTTCTCGTCACCTTCGCCCGCACCCCCGCCGCTCACTCACGTTGGCAGGGCAGGTCTCTGCGGGCCCATGGGCTGGACGGGCGGAGCCAGCGGATGGATGCAGGTTAGGCCCCGGCCATCTCCTTGGGCGGGGCTTGCAAGGGCTGGGCCGGGGAGACCTCGGGGCGCAGGAGCTGGCAAGGGGAGCAAAGAGGGAGAGGGATGCTCAGGAGGGCTGCCCCCAATCCCCATCGCGGCTGTATCCGGGAGGGGCGAGGAGGAGCTTGAACGAGTGTCTGGGCCCGTGGGGACGTTGGGTGGCAGTGGGGCCCAGGGCAAGAGGGGGCGGGAACTGGAAGGGCTGCGACTGAAGGGGTGCTGCCGGGCGGCGAGCAGAGCCCGAGGTGGGTAGGGTCCCACCCCTTTGGTGTCCCCCCCCCCCCCCCCCCCCCCGCCGCGGGATTTGTTGTCCTCGAGGCTCTGCGTCCCGCGGGCGCGCTGCTCTGGGACTGCCCGACCTCGGTTCGTTGCCTCGTCCGGGCGTTCCCACACCAAGCGAAGCCATCTGCACTTCGAATCACTGACTACCGGGCCCTTTCCAGCCTGAGTGCCGGCACTACTCCCTTCGTACCCACCTCCGCCCTCCCCAGGCCCTTTCCGGGCGCAACTTGGCGGGGCCTGGAAAAACTCCGAGCGGAGTTCCCGCAGCAGGGATGCCCACTCGAGCGCAGGGTCTCGGGCTGGGTGGGGAGGGGACCCGGGACTCGGCTCCTTCCCCATCTCAGGGGGAGCGAAGAGGTGCGGAGGGATAAGGGGAGCGGGGAGGATCCCAGGAACTCGGGGTCTGACCCGTCGCCAGGAGGTGCTTTGGGTCCACTGCCCCGGGCGACGCGAGCCACAGCGGCGTCAACGCCTGGATCGGAGCCGGGGGCCTGGACATGGGCCCCTCCTGTCCCTGGACTGCGGGCAGCCCTTCTTATCTCCGCTGCTCGCGGGGGATCCGACCCGCGCGGCCCTGCTCCCGGGTCCGCGCAGCTCCCGCCCCAGCGCCGGCTGAAGGGGAGCAGGCGCGCGGCGCTCCCGGGTGAGAAGGCCCGCCACCTGCGGCACGGTACCCCCCCTCCCGCCCTCGGCTCAGCGCCCCCCGCCCGGCCCGGCCTCGGCACCTCGGGGTGTCCGCTCACTGGCTTCGCCTCCACTTGTCCCGGCAGGCGCGCGTGGTTTCGGCGTCCGACGCTCCCTGCTCCACCGCCCAGCTCCCGCGCAGCCCGGTTTCCTGTTCAACAATACAGCGAGGGAGGCACCAGCGGAGAGCGCCCGGCAGAACTTCCTCCCGGGCTGAGGCAGGGCTGCGGCTGCTAGAGACAATCCCCGGTGTCCTGGCTTCCTGTCCCCCCCTGGGCCGGGCCAGCGCCCTGGGAGCACAGACGCCGCCCTCCCCCTGCACCTCCTGGGATCCTGGGCCACACCTGGCTGTCTTCTGGGAGGTGGAAACAGCAGGGCCTGGATGATGGCATGGGGGCTGGGGGGGTGTCTCCTCCACTACTTCTGGCCAGATTTCCCTCCCACTGTTTGATTCCATCCCTCTGTCTCCCCCCCCACCCCCATCCTTCTCTGGAAGACGGCCACCCTCCAGGCTGTCCATAGGGTAAGCCCAGAGCAGCCTGCTGGAACTGGACTCTTAGCACTTCAATTTTCTCTGCTGTAGACTGGGGACGGTGACGCCTCCTTCACAGGACAGTTGGCAAGAATGAATGAGAATGAGCTGCACTAAGCACGGTATAGTATTACCACATTATTATTGTAAGAACACATATTCGTTATTAAATTTTTATTGTAAGATGAGCTGTCTTCCTCTTTGGTCTTGGGTTGAGGTCTCCAAGCCCCCCATTCTCCTTTAGGCAGGAGGGGGAAAGGGAGAGAGGCATGTAGTCAGAGGCATCTTACTGAGGATGGAGGCACTGAGAAAAAAGGCAGGGAGGCACCCAGGCCTCATGGCCCTGAACTCCCTGTCCCCAGGCTTCAAACCCAGTTCCTTTGGTCTTCTCAGAGTCCACCCCCTACTGACCCTGGAGGGACTTGAGGCCCTTGAGGGAAGCTGGGGCTCAGGCGATGCTTCTCCATGGGCTGAAAGGCGTCTTCAAGGACAAGGAACTGCAAAGCTGAATGTTTCAATCCCATTTTCCTGCGGCCCACTTTCCCTGGAACGTCTGTTTCCTTCTGTCCTTACCAGAGTGGTGGGCTCCTCCTGGAACTTCAGGGGAAAGTAGCAGCCAAGTAAATGCCACGTGGAGCCCTGAAACCATGAGCCCTGATTCCGGCCTCGAGCCCCCTCTCTTGCTTTGGAAAACCCAGCGGGAAAACAGTCCCGACATCTCTCCTGTTCTGGTGTTAGGGGTCTGTGCTTCGACAGGCACGGTGAAGAAGCCCCTGTGGTGGGATGTCAGGCATCAGCTTCAGTTGTTACATATGAGTGTATGTGAGGAAACCTCCACCAAGGCCCTGAAATGCTATCCCTCCAAACCCCCTTCGTCTAGCTCATAGTGGGGAGAGGACAGACCGAACACTGTCACCTCTCCTCCCCTGCATGCCCAGGCCTGGTGCACAAGCCCCCCTCTCCCAGACAGGATGGCTGGTGGCCTCCCCCAACCAGCGGCAGCATCAGGATTCAGAAGCGAGACCAGAGGTGAGAAAAATCAGGTCTTTACTGCAAAATCATTCAAAAATCACACAGCAGCAGTTCCTTCCACACATCGCAAAGCGCTACTCAGGGCCAGCACCCCTCACTAGAAAGTTTATTGCATAAAATGGCATTTTAAAAATAGTGGGGGCACCACTGAGTTTCACATCAGCTTTCCATTGAAGGTGAGAGGGTAAAAGTCAACTCATCCGGAAGCATTAGCAGCTTTCTGGTACTGGGCAGAGGGTCAGTTCTAATGCTACAACTAGTCCCTGGGAGGCGGCCGTGGGGTGGACAGGCCCTACCCAACCTAAGCCAGCCCTCCAGGGCTGGCCCCAGGGGTGGCACTGCCCATCCCAGGCCAGCCCCTGTCCGCGTGGGGATTGGGGCCCCCGCGGCTGTGCTCGGGCTGGGTTTGTGGGGGAGCATTAACGCTGGCTGTGGGGCTGCGGGACCGGGATAAGGATCCACTTTCCCATTTAGGAGGCTTTGGTGTGCTGGGCAAAGGTATGCACCATCTTCCGTGATGGGGACAGAGAAGCTGTGTGGCAGCCCTCCCCTCCCCCACCCCTGCCCACCACCTCCTCTGTTCTATTGCACAATTTATCCAGCTCCACAGGGCTGGGCAGGTGACTCAGCAGCCGAATCACCCCAAGGGAGAGGTGGGAGTAGATTCATCTCTTGACAGTGACGGGCAATCTCCACCTGAGGCCCCCAATCCAAGCTGAGAGCAGACAGGATGGCCAGAGGACCCAGGGTGGGAGGTGGGCGGCTGTGGGTCCAGGAGAGATGGGGGAAGGCAGCAATCACCCCCGAACCACAGGGTCTAAATGTCACTTTGAAAACAATTCCAGGCTCCCACTCTACCCCAAGACCCCTTGAAAAGGCAATCACGCTCCAGTGACATTTTCCAGTCTCCGGCAGCGCCCCTCCTGGGCCAGGCCAGCAAAGCTTTGGGAATTCATGGCTTTGTAAACTGAGGCTAAGCATCCTTCCACAAGGTGGCTGCTCCCGCGTGTCTCCGTACATCTCCGCAGCACGCCTGGCCCTCTTCGTGGAAGGCTGGGGGTTGCCACTCCACGGTGTGGGGCCTGGCAGTCACGATGCCCAAGGCTGGCCCCTGGCCCCAGCTCACCTCTGTCCCAGCAGGGGTCAGTCAGGCAGTGGGGCAGGGGGGGGTGTCCCCCTGAGAGCGTGTCTCCAGCAGCCCCCGGCCCATCTGGCTGCATGGCTGCGGGAGGTGTGGAGGGCAGGGGGCTGAGGGGTAGGGAAGATGACAGCCCTGGCCTGGACCAAGGAAGGCGCAAAGTGCTGACAGTGCTGGTTCTGAGTCACTCCCTTCTCCCGTGGTGACCGAGATCCCAGGCTGTAGGGGAGCCAGGGGGCTCTGACCCGGAGAAAGGTGAGGTGGACAGGGCAGGGCGGAGAGGGAGAGGGAGAGGGTGGTCATCAGGACCGGTCCCACCAGCCCCTGGGGCAGTTTGGCACGTCGTACTTGAGCTGTGGGCAGCGAGGGCCCGGTGCGGGTGACGGAAAGGCACCCGGTCCAGCCGACAGGCTCTGGCCCAACGGTGGCCTGCCCACCCTGCCACCCGCCGGCCTGCAGGCCAAATGTTCCCACACGTTTGCTCCGCGTGAGAACGCCTGGATTTCTTGGGTGACTTGTGTAGGGTCAAGAATAAAAAAATATTTTCTGTTGAAATATGAAGGGAAAAAAAAAAAACCTGCCTTAAAAAACTAGACCTTTTAATCAGGAATGTGGAATTGAGAATGCGCCCAAGTTTGTGTCCACAGTGTTTGAACAGCCCTGATGGAGGTGCCGCGTCTGTGAGGCGAGCTGGGGCCTGATGAGTGCAAAGCTGCCCTGCCCGTCTCCCCTGCGCCGAGGGCGCATCTGATGGTGTCCCCACCTCTTGGAGCAGACGGGTGGGAGAGGGACTGGGGGACATCATCGAGGGCCTCGTCTGGTGGGCTCGTGCACTGGTCCCATCTGAGTCTTCCTGACACCTCGAGAGGATCCAGGCTGATGCCGAACCCAGCTGGGACGGCCCAGCTGAGCGGGGTGCCGCCGTCCGAGGGCTTGGGTGGGGACGGCACGCTGGCTTAGCTGAGCGTGCTCTGCTCCTGGTACCTGCGCCGGCGGGCGCAGCGGGGGCAGCCCTTCTTCACCACGGCCTGGCAGCTCTGGTGGAAGACTGTCTTGCACTCACCACACCTGGAGGAGGGCAGCCAGTGTCTGACCAGAGCCCTGGGGGGGGGGGGATGGGGCCCGAGTTCCGCCCCTGCCCGCCCCCCACCCCAGCGTGCACTGCCTTCCCACTGCCAGACCCCCGACCGCCCCCCCGCCCCCAGGCACTGACACTCGAGTCTAATTCATTTTTCCCACATGCTGCTGGAGACTCATGAGATGACTCCTGGCCTATGTTGAAAACACTCTGCCGTTTAAAAAACGGAGCCCAGGGGCTGAATCTAGGCCATGAGACACCTCCTGAAAACGAATGAATGTTCCTGCCTGGGCTGGAATGGAGGTTTGGTGGATGAATTTTTCCACTAAGAGGCTTCTGATAAGGAGTGCTAACCAGCTAAGAACCATCATCAATGCCGGGGCGAACCAGGCGGGTGCCAGCCCCTGGGGGCCCACTTTGTGCCTAGCCTGTGCCAACACTCCAGGGCGGCCGCTCCTTCGGTCCCTCCTCAACCCATCTGTAGATGACAGAACTGAGGCCCCTGCTCAAAGACGCGGCAAGCTACCTCTTCTCCAGGGAGACAGACAGCTCCCTTGGTCTGGGGAAGGGTCCTCGGAGGGCTCTCTTGTCCCCTGAGCTGGCCCAGAGCCGCTGTGAATGCCCAGGACATCGGCTGCTGTAGATGACCTCACCAGCCCGCGGCACCAGCACACACACGGCGTCCCCTGTGCGCCTGCACCCCCGGAACGCTGGGGCCAGCCGTGGGGAGGGCGTCCCGCATACCTGACCGTGGTGTCAAACTCGAAGGGGAAGATGATGTCGTGGTGGTGGCAGATCTGGCAGATGAAGCCACGCTGGGTGCACAGGTCGCAGTGGTAGACGTGCTGGGAGGCGAATCCGATGAGGGCATTGAGGAACCCAGCGTACACCCCGTCTGCGATCTGTGGAGGGCAAGGGCGGGGGCCGCCAGGCCTTTCAGGCAGCTGCGCTGAGGCCCAGGCTGTCCAGACAGTGTGACCTGCTGCTGTTCCTGGCACTCTGCCTGAACAAGGTCCTACCCCCGAAGAAGGCTCTCCCCATTTGGGCAAGAAAAGCTCCCCGGACCAGGCCGAAGGATGTGGGTGTCCAGCTCCTGCATGCAGAGGTCCCTGGGGATGACTGGCTTGCCAGAGGAAATCCAAATCCACAGCGCCCTTCTGCCAGGAAAGGAATGTCCCCAGCTCTCACCCCCGGGGGGGCCTCCCTGCCCCCCTGCCCTCCTGCTGGGGATGGGCCTGAAAAGCTGCAGCACCCCCCCCACCCCCCTGCGTCCCCCTCTCTGATTTCTCCAGGAATGAGGCCCCTCTAAGAGAGGTCTGGGGGTCGGGGAGGGCACTCTCACCTGCTGGAGGTCGGCAACACTGTACTTGTGGGGAGACCCCAAGAGGTAATTCCTGTGGTTGAGCCTTCAAACAAAACATAAGAGGCTCTTTATAAGGCTTTCCATGATCCGGCCCAACCTGTGTTTGTTTTCATTCCTTCAGCTGCTAACAGGGTATGAGCACCTGGCCAGGGCAGTCCCTAAAGAGCACGGTGGGCTGCCTGGGTTGGGGACCTGGTCTTCCAGGTGACCTGGGGCAAATTACTCAGCCTCTCTGTGCCTCAAGCTTCCTCAACTGAGAAATGGAGCTGTTTTGAGGATTAAATAATTTATTCAAAGCATTTGGCACTGTGCTCAGCACACAGTAAACAATGAGTGATTATCAGCTACAGTTGACAACACTGTATTGTATACCTGAAATTTGCTGAGGGAGTAGAACTTAAATGCTCTCGCCAAACGTCTGTATGTAAGTAGTGAGGGATGGATGTGTGAATGAGCCAGATGGGAGGGACCCTTTTACAGTGCATATACAGGCATCAAATCATCATGATGTCCACTTTAAACACCTCACAATTTTGTCAGTTATACGTCAATAAGGCTGAAAAAATTGCAAACAAATTTAAAGGTATAAAAAATAAAACGTCTATAAAAAAATACCAGCGAGGAGGGGGATGACCAAAGCTAACATTTGTACGGAGAACTGGGCTCAGAGCTTTACCCATTAACTCATTCCACGGTCCCGTGAGCTCGGTACTCTTATAAGCCCCACTCTGAGAAAAAGACGGAACAGAGGCCCAGAGAGGTTAAATAACCTGCCCGCGGTCACACAGCTAGTGAGTGGTAGAGCTGGAGTTTGAACGCAGGGGTCTGGCTCCGGAGCCCTTACCCTTACCCACCCAGTAACACCTGGAGGTGTGAACTGTTGTCATTCCTGCCACCGTGACATACCAGGGACAGCACTTGGGGACAGACATGCATAGGAAGTGGCCTCTGCCCTCCTGTTCACCCCTGGGCTAGCTGAGGGACAGTCAAGCATCCAGTGTCGGTGCTATGCGAGAGGCATGGAGACGTGGCCCAAGTACGCCAGATCCCGTTTCACAGAGGGCGGGGGGCACGGGGCAGACGGGGGCTGAGGGTGGCTCTACTTTCCACCTCGGCAAGGGCAGCAATCCGAGGGGTTCCATCCTGAGGGAAGGAGAGGAAACACCCTGTGACGACACCCGCGTCGCCTTGCTGTGTGTGCCCGCGTGGGTAACTGGGGCTGGGGAGAATGCCTGAGGAGGCCCCGGGGCATCTGGAATGGGCCTCCGTCATGGTCGTGGGGAACCCAACCCGGGGTGGAGAGGACCAGCTCCACCAAGCAGCCCGGCAGGCCACATTGTGCCACGAGGGCTGAGGACACTGCTGACCGGCTGCTCGGGTCACCATGCTAGTTTCCCCAGTAAACTTCCAGCTTTCTGGGAACGGGAAGCCGCCATTTATCACCAGGAAAACACGGGGGGGGGGGGGGGGCGCACACGCTGTCCCTGAACGGGCAGGAAGGGTGGGGCTGATCTGGATGGAGAGTCATCTCTGTCACCTGCTCTCTGCCAACAGTCACGGAAGCCCTGGGGCGCAGCCAGGCCCAAGACCCTCCCTGCGAGCCACTGTCCCTTGGGCCTGTCACACGCTCAGTGAGGCCTTGCAGGTGCTTTCTCCACAGGACTCAGTCCAAGCTGGAGGGGACAGAGCATGGGCCCCAGGGTGAGATGCCACGTCTCATCCTGCCGTCAGGGGAGAAATCCACACCCCAGGGCTCCGGGACTCTGTTCTCCACTCTGCAATCAGGAGACCCCTCTCTGTCCTCCTCGGTGTGAGGCTGACTGCCAGGGGGAAGGGGCCCGAGAGATCTGTAGGGCACTGTGGAAGAGAGTGGAAGACAGGGGAGGTTGCCCCTTCACTCCTGCAGCCAGTGATGGGGTGGGAAAGGGTGCTGGCAGGGCTGGCAGATCTGCATTCCAGGCCCAGGCTGTGTGACGCCTTTGAACTCAGGTGCCTCCTCTAGCCACCCCTCCAGGGTGTTCCTAGAATGGCTCCTTCCCAAGGGCCGAGAGGGTGTTCTGGGGCTTCTCTGGCCCCTGGAGACATGTCCAGGCCTGTCCAGTGATCCCCTTTCTCTCAGAGGGCCCAGCCAGAGGGCTGCCACTAGGAAAGGGGAACTCCTCCCTGACTTCACCACTCACACTCAATCATTTTGGTCCTCAGCCTCCACCCTGGCCGACTCAGGCCAGGCCTCCTCACTTCCCTGGGCTAATTACTACACCAGCCCCCATGCCCCACTGCTGCCAAACTGGGCTTTTCATTTTCTTGCTTGCTTACTTTTTAAAAAAAAAATATTTTATGTTTAAGTAATCACTACACCCAATGTGGAACTTGAACTCACAACCCCGAGATCAAGAGTTGCATGCTCTACCAACTGAGCCAGGAGGGCACCGCCTAAACTGGGCGTGGAGACAGACAGAAGGAAGAGTGTGCACAGGCCATGAACGAAGTCCCATGGAAATGTGAAAGATCTTGGAATACATCTAATTCAAATTTAAATTCTGGAGAACGTTGGGCGCCTGGGTGGCTCAGTTGGTTAAGCGACTGCCTTCGGCTCAGGTCATGATCCTGGAGTCCCGGGATCGAGTCCCACATCGGACTCCCTGCTCAGCGGGGAGTCTGCTTCTCCCTCTGACCCTGCTCTCTCTCTCTCTCTCTCTCTCTCTCTCAAGTAAATAAATAAAAATCTTAAAAAAATAAAAAAAAAAAAATAAATTCTGGAGAACGTTGACAGTCCTGTGCTCAAAACCCTTTGAAGGGCTCCCCACTGTTGGCAGGATAAATCCAAACACCTTTAGTGTGGTACCTAGGACCTTCGAGGTCTGGCACCCGCACCCACGATCCAGCTGCACCGGACCCCTCAAGGGTCCTGGTGAGCCAAACTCCCGTCCCCTTCCACATCACCGGTCCCCTTGAGCCAGGAAAGCTGGGCCCTCCCTTACCCTTTCTTCTCCTGGTTCTTCTGCAAAATCCCAGTTCACTATGTACATGGGTAAGGACAGAGTTCTGGAAGCATGCTCTAACAGTACTGATGGTGGTGGGATTGGAGGAGGGGTGATCAGAACTTCCTGCCTGATTCTTTTACAGTGTTTGAATACTAACTACCTTTGTAAAGAAGAAACACATTTCTTTTTTAAAGAAAAGAGAAGAATAAAAGAAAACGCTGCAAACCCTCAGCTCAGACACCATCTCCTCTGGGAGCTTTCTTGGCCCTCCAGCCCTGATAAGGCTGGGTCAGATGCTTTCCCTCACGGCACGAGTCATGCTAACCTGGGCCATCTGTCTGTCTGTCTGTGTCCTTCCCCAGACTCTGAGCCCCTCATGGGGCTCTCACAACTCTGAAAGGCCGCATGAGCACAGGGATTACTGGCCCATTTTATAGACAAGAAAGCTGAGGCTCAGGTAAGTGAACCAACCTCTCTGAGTCACACAGCAAATCTGAGGTCGGGCAGAGGCTGCTCCTGATCTCTTTCACTTGCCCCATGTTAATTCCAAAATGGGACCTCCCCTGGCCTAGCCTTGCTCTCTCAAAGGCTGGTGGGTTGCACAGTAGGTATGCAGTGCTGCTACCCAAGGATGGGAACCGCAGGGTCAGGGAGAATGAGGCAGGGCTGTCCCGCAGGTCAGCCCAGACAGGTCAGTAAGGCCGAAGACCAAACAATCTGAGCAGGGTGGGGCCAGGGAAGCGAGGCCAGCACCCAGGACCCACCCTGCAGGTACCTGGCCTGCTCAGGTGTGCAAAAGATCCCCTTGACTGGAATGTGATGACAGTGCGATCTCACCACCCTGGTTAGGGGGGCTGGAGGACAGACTCTCTGGAGCCCTGTGTCCTAGAATCTCAGAAAGGAGGGCAGTGAGGGAGGACCCAGGCACCCAGCTGATGATCACAACAGGCAGGGCCTCCCCGGGAAGCAGCCTGAGAGGGTCCCTCATGGTGGCCACCAGAGGGCTTTCTGTCCTTTCAGGCCCTGTGCAGACCAGGGCCCAGCTGGCTGCTCTGGGAGCCTGTGAGGAGCCAGCTTCTCCCCTATGCCTCAGAGAGAGCTCCCTGCAGCAGCCCCTTCCTTGAGAGTCCTGGGGGGCCTGTACTGGGCACTGCCTGGGCCCCACAGAGCCATGCAGGAACAACCCCCGGAGAACACGAGCCAGGAGCCTAGAGCTACAGCCCATCAGAGGGCTGGTCTCTGTGCCAGGCCTGTGTGGAGAAGTGGCTGGGGGCAGGGGCGAATGTGGAGGGGCTGCTGAGCTGCCCCAAGCCCCCAGACACCCAGCCACAAAGCCCCACTGGACAGTAGGCACCAGCTCCCCCACCTGGGGTCTGCCATCCTGAGGGCCTGAGGAGAGCCCAGCCCCAAGACCGTAGCCTGGGCGAGGAGGCACTTACGACGGGCCCAGAAGGACCCTAAGTCCATGCTGTAGCACAACATCGCCTCCCAACCCTGAGCAGGCCCCCAGGCTCTGGGGGCCGAAAAGCTTCTCCAAGGGCATCCTGAGGGTCCCACCCTAATCTTGCCCCCTTCTGAGGATTTTGCGAGGGATGCTGTGCTGGACAGCAGCAAAGCAGCCATGCAGGGAGGACTGGGTAGGGAGGGGCCAGGGCAACATGGCCCTTGCCTCCCAGCCTCCTCTCCCCCACCCCCGACTTCTCTCTGTTCTTTCCATGTATGGGGACTTCGTTCATGGCCTGTGCACACTCTTCCTTCTGTCTGGATCACTCTCTCCTGAATCTCTTCTCCTTTCTAAACTCCTACTCATTCTTCAGGTCTCACCTTATTTGTCCGTTCCTTCAGGAAGTCTTCCCTGCTCTGCCCTCCTCCAATCCTCTTAACCGGCCCACTTCTGTGGCCCACAAACCTGGGCACTTAGAAGGTTCTCAGTAAATATTTGTGGAAAGAATGAATACGTGAACAAATAAAAGCCACTCTCAAAGCATGTGGTCATTTCCCAAACCTAGTGGGAAGCTGATTTCTGCCCAGCTCTGGCATTTCTCCCAAGAGGGCATCTTGTGCGGGTGCTGGCTGTATGTGTGCTGATGTGTGTCGGTGTGTGACCAGGATGCTCACCTCTTGCTCAGCTCCTTCAGGGCCCCACTTCGGCACAGGCCCAGGTAATCCCCTAGAAGCTTCAGCTGCTCCCGGCATCTCCGGATGAGGTGCATCTGCTCCACGTGCTCGTACAGCGAGGCGTTCACCAGCTGCAGGTTGATGAGGGGCTGGGCCCGGATCTGCGTCAGGAACTTCAGGGCCTGCCGGCAGATCTGGAGTGCCACCAGATAGTGGGGTTGGGACAGAGATGACCATTTGGTGAGCGCCAATGGGACAGACACAGTCTTACCTACTCACTCCCTGGCCACCCCCGTCCAAGGGTACCATCCTCATCTTATAGATGAGGGAACTGAGGCTCAGGGGTGAGGTGACCGGGCCTAGGTCCATAGCTCATAAAAGTCAAGATCTGAACCCAGGTAACCTAATGCCCAAACCCACTCCCCCTCCATGGCATCAGCTGCGGCCCCTCTCCCCCTGGGCCCACAGACCCTTCCCACTGTTTCCTGTCCTCCCAGCCCCCATTTTCCTGCCTAACGGAAACAGGCATTGGCCCGGGGCCGACTCAGGAACCAGGTGACTGTCTGAGTCAGGCTCCAGCCACAGGAAGCCACAGATCAGACACAGCTTAACGAGGTTTCCCAAGCCCCCCAGCTCTTGCCAGCAGCACCAACCAGGGCTCCCCCAAGTCCCTGTGTGGAGGTGAGCGTTCAACCCCAGTCTCTCCCACCTCAGAGGGGGCTGCAGGTTCCTCCCTCAGCCCTGACCCTCATGCCAAAGCTTACTGAGCACCTACGATGTGCCAGACAGTGCGCTGAGGATCTCAGCCACATCCTTTCCTCATGCTTATGACAAGCCAATGGGGAAGGGGCCAACATCCCCATTTTATAGATGAAGAAACTGAGGCTCACAGAAGCTAAAGTGGCTTATCTCATCTACCTGCAGAAAGCGGAGCCCAGGTCTAAACTGAGGTGTGGTCTCTGCACACTTGGCTGCCTCACTAACTAACGAGAAGCCTCCCCCCGCTTCAGTCTTCTCCTCGCTGTGACAAGAAGGGTGGAGGAGCTGAGACGTTCTTCACCACCAGCTACGGTACAGTGGTTAGGAGTCGGGCTTCCAAGTCAGAATTGAATTTGAATCTTGGCTCTGCCACTTCCTAGCAGCGTGACCTTGTGACACTTATTTAACCTGTGACTCAGTTTCCTTGTCTGTAAAATGGGGAAAATAAAAGCACCTCCCTTATGGGATTATTTTGAGTTTAGATTAAAAAAAAAAAAAAGCAGTATATCCTCAGGAATGGGAGCTGCCTTCAGACTCTGAGTGCCTGTGCAACCCCGCTGTCCCTTAAGCGTGGCGGATGGAACAGGGCCCTCGGAAGATGGTCACACTGGGGGCTTGGGAGCCTCTGGCCTCCGGTCATCCAGCTCCACCACCATCTCTTGCTTCCCCCAACAATGGACAATTCCTTTTCCCATTTCCCAGAGCCCCGAAGTACCAGCCCTCCGGCCGGTGGGCAACCAAACAACAAAGGCCTGGGGACTCTGTTCAGATGGCTCGTCTCTATCCCCGGCCCAGCCCTTCCCACGACTCGGCTTCAGGCCTTGGGTGAGGCTCAGATGAAACCACACACAGGAATGTGCGCTGAAAACTGCCAAGTGCGTGGACAGGTAGGAGCCTCCTGTTCCCCCGGGACTGTTCCTGGCCTGTGGGCTTGCAGGAGACAAGCAAGGAAGAAACCCCAGGCCTGGGCTGACACCCTGCCTAGTGGCAGCCAGCGGTAACAGTGAGCAGTCAGGCCCCTCCCCCACGAGCCAGCCACTCTCTATTTTGAGCGTTCCTGCCTTTCCCAGGCCAGGGATCTCTGAGAGACCGAGAGCGGGATATTTCCTGATCTCAGACATGCCAAGAAAAGTACTGTCATTTTCTAGTTGGGGAAAAGGAAGTGGCACAAGGATTACAGCAATGAATAAGAAGATGGCTTAACAAGTCTCTGGATGTTGTAAATAGTGAGTGTGTTTTATGGCCAAAGAATTATTTGCATGTGTGGTGGTTCTGAGGTTTAATATTCTACATGTAGTTAGTTAAATACTTACCCCTGGGGGCAGGAGTGGGGACAAGGCAACCGACCAAAAAGCCAAAGTGACGCTAACGTCCTTGGGGTTCCGGTCCCCAGCAAGGGGGAGGCTGGAGTGGCACAGAATCTGAGAGTCACGTTCCCTGGGCTCTGATGACACATCCGTGGCCAGCAGGCCCGGGGCTTGAGAGAAGTAATAACTTCTTCTTTGTGCTTTTGTGTCTGTCTTACGCAGAAATCTGTGCCTCTGGGGTAAAGCCAAGTTTGTGCTCCTCGAGGCAGGCCCTGACCAAGTGAATGAGGGGCCGAAGGGTGGCAGGCCTCAGGAGAAAGAAATGGCACTAATGTAGGGCTCTAAGACATGGCGGGCCCTGTCCCTGTTAGTCCTTACACAGTCCTGAGGCACACACTTATTAATCCCTATTTATAGACAAGGGAACTGAAGTCAAATAATTGGCTAATGGTAACATAGCTAGATGAGTGGGTAAGCTCAGGTGGAGAAGAGGAAATGTGAAAGATCTTGGAATACATCTAATTCAAAGGCATTAGGTGAACTTATAAAAGTACCCAAGACTAAGTGATACTCAGTGGACAAAGCAGGTTATAAAGAAGTATGAGTCCAGTATGATCCCAACTTTACAAATGTATGTAAACAGATCCACAGAGAAGGCAGAAGCTCCAGGGAGAAGTACAGCTGGTTGGCCAGCCCATCCATCCACCCACCCCCCCACCTCCCCATCCATCAACCACCCACCCACCCATCCACCCACCCACCCACCTACACATCCATCAACCATCCACCCACCCACCTACACATCCATCAACCATCCACCCAGCCATCTACCTACTCACCCACCCATCTATCCATCCACCGAGCTACATCCATCTACGTATCTAATCTAGCCTAATTATCCTTTCTTATCCACCTATCCCTATATTTATCTTTCTTTCTTTCTACCTACCTACCTACCTACCTACCTACCTACCTACCTACCTGGTTGCTGGTGCCCTACACAGTTTAGTCTGTAGCCACGGGGAGCTGCAGAGAACCATCCTCAGACCTCCAGATGAGGACCAAGGCAGGCAATGACAGAGCTCTGCCCAGGGACTATATACCAGCACCATGTTTTTTTTCTTGGTCAGCTCCCCCGCATCATGGGGCCTGAACCAGTGACCCGGGCTTCCCTAGAGCCAAACTCCTCCATGCAAAGAAGAGCGACCATTCCTCTGTCATTCAGCAGCCCTGTGTGGCCACCGACAGGCTGGGCTCGAGGCTTACCGGGCGCTTGGTGAGGTCCCAGTTGTGGATGATCCTGGCCGGAATCACTGAGGCATCATCTTGGTGGCAGATGTCACAGTAATAGAGGCCAGAGAAGGCACAAAGCTTGGGTCGTACAAACGAGAAGCCAATCTGTCGGGAGCAGCCTGGGGAGAAGGACGGCGGGAGAGTGAGCAGTGGTGAGGCCAGAGTCTGAGATCAATGCAGAAGTTACTGAGCAGAAGGACCTGCTCTTTAAGGGATAGATTAAAAAGGACAGAAAGATAAAACAATATGCACACCGCTCAGAAACAACCCCATTCACGAGCGTTTACAACAGAACCCTGTTAACAATTGTTGTTGCCATTTTACAGCTGAAGAAATCGGTGCAGAGAGAGGTGAGGAGACCTGCCCAGTCACAGGACGATGACGCGGCACGGCTGGGCATTGGACTGGGCTTGGGTTGCTGCTAGAGCCCACATCCTCTTCTGCCTAGCTGCCTGTTCAATGTTCCCACTGCTTACTCACCTCATGCCAACCTCCTGTAGGTCTACCCCCTCCCCTGGGGCCCAGAAATGGAAGCGACCAAGTCTGGGCCACAGTAAGCAGGGTAGGAGCTGGGGGCCTGGGGCAGGCCACAGGGAGTGAGTGGGGAAGCCAGCCGGAGGCAGGGGCATCTGGACATCGCCCGGTGCCAGCTCGGAGTCAGAGACGCCCGATACCTCGGGACAGCGGGGCAGTGTCCAGCTTCAGCCCCTCTGCGGGAGGTCCCTCCGCAGCGGCGGGCGGTGAGAAGTGGAGTGCGGTAGGCAAAGCAAAGGCCTGCCTCCCACGGGGCCAGGGGCAAAGGGTCCCTCTGGCCTTGGGACTAGAAGGACTGACTCTTCTGCTTCCTAGCTGCCTCATCCTAACCTTCACTGGATTTCTGCAAGGTTCCATTGCGGTGTCTATAAAATGCAGCTGTTACTTGCTCTTCTGCGGGGTGATTACAAAGTTTAAACGAGAGAAAATTTTGAAAGTGCCCTGCACACTATGAATACAGCCAGATGTCAGCGGTGGGTAGGAGCCTGGTCACAGAGCTGTGACTGTGGCAGGAAGGAAGCCCAAGCTCCCCAGATTCGGTCTCGGCCCACGGGCTGGCAGGTGACAGGCGCGGGGAGAGCTCCCCCGGCCAGCACTTACACCCACTGGGGGAACCCTCCTCACAGGCCTTGGGGGCCTGGCCTCCTCCCTGAGCCCAACACCCACAGGCTGGAGGTGTAAAGCGTGAGTGTTGGGCATTGGCGGAGGGAGGGGGTGAGCAGGGACCTGAACATGTTTTCTGCAGGAAGAAAACCGCAGACCACTTCCTTCCAGATGCCCGAAGCGGACTTTCCCCTCTAGTCCCACAGGCTCCAGCTGACAGGACGGCCCTCAAGCCATTTGCTGTCAGGTCTCCTGCTGTGGCGCTCTGCAGCAGGGCAAAGTTCTCCCGGTTTGCCCGGAGCACCCACGGGGTTGGAAATGGGTGTCTGGATCGGGGAGAAGAGCTGACAATGGAACGTGAGCCGTGGAATATCTCATGGCCTTGAAAAGCAAGGGAGCGGAGAGGGCCTATGGGGACCTGGCTGGAGCAAGTTTCTAGGACCGTCAAGGTCCTCATCTGGCTGCAGCTTGGGATAGGTACTGTGAGGAATAAATGAAATAATCCGCAAAAAGCAGCTGGCCCAGTGGCCCCCGCAAAAGAATCAGATTTGATGACAGTAATGATAGAGCAGGTGTACTAACTCGGAATAATATCCACAACACATTCTTAAGTAGGAAACCCCAGGTTGTAGAACAGTATGGGTACCACCATGCTGGGTCTCAAACCGCGGCCGCGAGCCGCGGGCCAATTTAAGTACCTGTGGGTTAGATCGAAAAGTCAGTCCCTTCAGTCACACTAGCTCTGTCGGGAGTACTCGGGAGCCCCATGTGGCTTGGAGTTACCAGACTGGACAGCAGAGATCTAGAACATTTTCATCATCAGAGAAAGTTCTACTGCACAGCCCTGAGCCGTACAAGCCCATTTTTGTAACTGAAAAAGACTGTGCACTTGCAAGAGCATGCAGAAATCTTTGGGAGGGTGCCATGCCCCTGCTCCAAAAGGATGGTGCAATATGGTAATGTGATAATGGAGGGGGTGGAGAACAGAGCTCCCTGGATTGAACTCCGAGCAGACAGCAGAGCGCCTAGCAGAGCTGCCGCCCACAGGTGCCGACCCTCGGCAGGGGTGCTGGCCTCCGTGGGTGCTGGGGAGAAGCAGGAGCTGTGTACTGCCACATCGCAGGGGTGGTGCGGGGGCATGTGCGGAGAGCCAGGCAAGGGCAGAGAGCCTACGTCCGGAACCCCATCGGAAGCAGAGGGAGGCGGGCATGCTGGGGGTGGTGGGACAGTGGGTGGGCACCTGCACAGAAGCAGCCCTGGGAGTCCAGGCCTTTCTCCGTGGGGATGGCCACCAGGTACTGCAGTAGGAAGCCGTTCTCCCGCGTGGCGAACCTCAGCACCTCCTGACAGTTTTCGTCCAGACTCCCGCCCAGGGTCACGGCCTCCTCGGCCATCTCCAAGTAGGACGCCAGGACCTTGCGCACCAGATCCCTCCACAGGGTGGCTTCCTCGGCGCTCCCGGCCTGCAGCTTCAGGACGGCCTTGGCCGTGATGATTTTGAAGAAGGAGGGGCCCCCGAGGCTTGTGTCTGGCAGGATGTCTCGGATGGTCTCAATTCCATGGCTGTCACTTAACATCTTCTCATTGTTTCTCACTCGGAAGCATTTCAGAGACTCCAAGGAGAGGGAAAAAATATAGGGCATCCAGGTCCCATCCGTGTACAGGTACAGAAGGGATTCTTTAATAGCATCTGGCTCGGGAACTTGGGCAGAGGACCAGCAGAACTGTGTGCCCTGGAGGGTGTCAGGCTCGGGGAGCAGGTCTGGGTGGGAGGGGAGGCCACCCTGAGGGTCTGGGGGGTCGTCAGGCTGCTCGGGGTACTGGATGTTCACCCACTCATCCTCCTGCTGTGGCCGGCACTTCTGCAGGGCCTCCCGCACGCGGTCCAGCCAGTCCTCGGCTTCATCCTGGGAGGAGGCCCGCAGGGCCAGCTTCCTGCCAGAGAAGACCAGCTCAAAGCGGCCATCACTGTGCGCCGGCCCCACAGATTCGCAGCGCAGTAGCGAGCAGGTCTCCACGCAGGTGCGCTCCTCGGTGTTCAGGTAGAGGCGGAACTCCAGGGGGGAGAGCTCGCAGAAGAGTTCCTTCCAAATGCCCATGGCCCCCCGCCGCTCCACGGTGCCCAGCTTCATGAGGCCCCGGAATGGGTTGGACAGTCCTGGGGGCAGAAAGAGGCACTTTAGACGGTGGGTCACCCCTCCACCTCCCGAGGCCCTGCGGCAGGTGTGGACACTGACTGCCACCAGAACAGTTTTTGAGTCCTATCCTCACCATCTACTGTTGACCTTGTTCCTGAATTTTACTGAGCCAAAAAAGCACTCAAAAGACAACCTCCACAGACTCCTCACTCTGGCATCGGTACCCACAGTCTCACCTCCCCCTTGTCACCAGGGATGAGGCCAACTCCTCTGTTTGCACAGGGGACGCCCCCCCCTCCACCCCCGCCTACTCAAGGACAAGAACATCTCTCCGACAACCCTCCCTCTCCCGTGTCACTGCTTTCTCCCTTCCCTCCCGCATCATTCCCGCCAGCATACAAACCTGTTATTTCTGCCATCTTTAAAAATAGCTTTCCTGATGGCACTCACATCTCTAATTACCACCCTGTTCCTCCGTCCCCCTTTACAGAGAACCCCCTGAGGAGGTGTCAAAACTGTCTCTAGCGCCCCGGCGTCCATTCCGTCTTGAATCTGCTCCAGTCAGGCTTCCGTCCCCTCCTTCCACTGGAAGGGAAGCCCCATGTCCTCCTTGTCACCAAATCCAAAGGCTAACCCTTGGTCCCCATCTGGCCTGACTCATCAGCCTCCCTGGATGCAGCTGAGCCCCCTCCCCTCCCTCGGCTGCTGACGTGCCACTCTGGGTCCTACTCCGCCTAACGGGCCACTCTTCTGTCCCCTGGGCTTGCTCCTCCTTCTCTCCCTGACATCTCAACACGGGGGCACCCCAGAGCTCAGTCCTGGGTCCTCTCCTCCAACACCCACCTCCTACCTGGTCTTGCCCACTTGCAGGGCTTTACGCCAACGAGGCCCCGGTTTTTATCTCCAGCCTGAACCCTGCCCTTGAATCTCAGATTCAGATCTCCACCTTGCTCCACGTATGTCTAATACCTAATAACCACCTCAAAGTGGACATGCGTCAAAATGAATTGCTGACCCTCCCACTGCAAACTGGCCTCTCCCCCAACATTCCTCATCTCTGTAAATGCTACACTGTATCCTCCCAGCTGCTTGGGGTAAAAACCTTGGAGTTATCCTTGATTTCCGTTCTTCCACACCCCACATGCAGTCCTTCTGCAAATCCTGCTGGCGTAGCCAGAACACCCCACTTCTCACCACCTCCACTGCTACCACGTGGGCTCAGTCGGCTGTCACCCCCAGCCTGGCTGATGGCGAGCGCCTCCTGGCTGGTCTCTCTCCCTGAGGTCCTTCAGCATATGAGCCAGGATGACTCCCCATTTAAAGGAAGTCAGATCACGTCCCTCTGCCCCAAACCCTGCAATGGCTGCCGTCTCTCTCAGAACGAAAGCTAAGGCCCCTTCTGCGGCCCTCGAGGCCCTCGAGGCCCTCGCTCACTCCGCCTTCATCTCTAACCGCGCCCTCCCCATCTCCTCAGTTTCCCGAACATGTGCCCAGTGCAGGGGCTTTGCATCTGTTCCCCTGCTTGAGACACGAAGGTTGCCCTGCACCTGCCTGCCTCCTTCCCTCCCTCCCTCCCTCCACGTCTCCTCTGGGGTCACCTTATTTGTGAGGGCTTCCTTGGCCATGTGAAATAGTACACTCCCCACCTTGGTACTCCCCAATTTACTGTTCTCCATAGCAGTGATTATCACCGGCCCAGACTATACATTTACTTGTGAATCATCTTATTTCCTGCCTAGGATATAAGTCTGTGAAGACAGAGATTTTGTTTTGCTTCCTGCTGTGTCCCCAGCACCTAGAACAGCCTGGCACATCGCAGATAACTATCTGCTAAATGAGCGCCTGCCTAACTACCACACACTGCTCAGGGCTCCCTGTTTCGTGGGGGTCTGCCACCAACCGGGGGTCCAAAGGACACACAGTTCTCTCTCTCCCAGCCCGGACTAGCCTTGGAGATTTCAAACAATTGTACAGGGTCTTCCTACCCTCAGGGAACCTGATGGCCTAGGCATGAAGCACACCTCCTCTGGCATGGTTACAATCACCCTGTGGACCTAAAGAAAAACCTAAATGAAGCCAGCTTGGAGACCAAAGCTCTACCCATACTCCCCAAGCTAGGAACCTGGCCAGAATTGTCTGCTGGCTCATTGTGGACACCAAACGAAGTGGGAAGGAGACACGCCAGGGCATACTTTTTTGTTTATGGGGGTTGTAGATAAATTAGGTTATGGTTATTGACCGCTTTCTAGAATTTCAGAGGGCACGGAAATGGAGCTGGCCTCACTGTAAACAGCACAGAGAGGACACTAATCAGATAGCAGAGCTGATACACCCCACCAGCGCTGTTAAACAAACCATCTAAGGTAAAGGCCTTGGGAGGGGACACTAAAATGCCTTCGAGGGGCAGGGTTTGCTCTGGGCTCCAGGCAGAACCCAGGGTTTTGTATAATCATATGACTTCAGGGAAAAAGTTTCAATATTTCAATATATGAAATAGGCTTTTGAACATTAACTTGTTGAGATTTTATGAGACAATATAGTGCCTTTCCTGAAATGCTTTCCTGAATTACTCAGCAAGGGTGCTCCTTAATACACTGGGGGAAGAGGTGTTGTTTGGGAGAAGACATGGCCCAGAGGCCATCAGCACTGCACTCTGGAAGGCACTGCCCTGCACAGCGAGGCCGCTGGAAGCCCACAGCCACCTACCCATCTGCCGGCGGTGCACCACCCTGAAGTTCTTATGCTCCGGCGCCGCGGCTGCCTGACTTTTCCTGCCTCCTGGGGAAGGCACACAGGCTTTGTCTAAGGCCCCCGTGGAGAAGCTTTTTCTTGGTCCTTGAGAAAAATGCCGGAGGAGACTGGGCCTCGACTCTGGCGTCCCTCCGGAAGGAGCCACGGAACGTTCTGAGGGGCTCTCTGGGGGCGGCTCCTGGGTAGGCCGGTAGAAGTCATCCTCTGAGATCCAGCTCTTGCTTTTCTAGTGGGAAAGGAGTGAAGACAGGTTTGTTTCTTTCTTTTTTAAAGATTTTTTATTTATTTTTTATTTTTTTAAGATTTTATTTATTTGAGAGAGATCATGAGCAGGGGAGGAGGGACAGAGGGAGAGCGGGAAGCTGACTCTCCGCTGAGCAGGGAGCCTGACGCGGGGCTCGATCCCAGGACCCCGGGATCATGACCTGAGCTGAAGGCAGACGTCTAACCGACTGAGCCACCCAGGCGCCCCCAGAGGTTGTTTTTGAAACTTTTTATGAACATCTTTATTGAGACACAATTCACCTATCATTAAATTAACCCATTTCAAGTGTACAGTTTAATAGTTTGTGTGTTCACAGAGTTGTGCAACCATCACCACAATCTAAGTTTAGAACGTTTTCATTACTCCAAAAAGAAAGCCCATGCCCATGAGTAGTCACTCCCCACATTTCCCCTCAACTGCTCCGGTTCTAGGCAAGCAATAATCTACTTTCTGTTTCCACAGATCTGTCCACTCTGGACATTTCACATAAACGGAATCTTCTAACAACACATGGTCTCTGTGTCTGCCTTCTTCCCCTTAGCACCATGGTTTCAGGGTCTGTCCACGTTATAGCAGCTGTGAGTACTTTATTCCTCTTCATTACTAAATGGTATTCCATAATGGTACCCATACCACACTGTCTGCTCACTAGCTGATGGGCATTAGGGCTGTTTCCCCCTCTTGGCAATTATGAGTAATGCTGCTGTGAACATTCATATCCAAAATTTTGTGTGGACGTTTGTTTTCCATTTCCTTGGGCACATACCTATGAGTGGAACGGATGGGTCATATGGTAACTATGTCTAACTTTCCGAGGAATTTCCAAACTGTTTTCCACAGTGGCTGCACCATTTTACATTCCCACCAGCCATGTATGAGGATTCCAATTTCTCCACAACCTCTCCACCATTTTTTGTTATCTGTTTGCTTATAGCCATCCCGATGGGTGTGAAGTACCATCTTGTGGTTTGGGCTTGCAATCTCCCCAATGTCTAAGGACACAGCAACCTTTCTTGTGCTTCGTGGACATTGGTATATCTTCTTTGGAGAAATGTCTATTCAAATCCTTTGCCCATTCTTAAATTGGTTTGTCTTTTTGTTCCTGTGTTATAGGTTGAATTGTGTCCCTCACAGAGATATGTTAAAACCTTAACCCCCAGTATCTCAGAACCTGACCTTTGGAAGTAGGGTTGTTGCAGATGTAATTACTTAAGATGAGGTCATGCTAGGGGAAGGTGAGCCCTTCAATGTGATTGGTGTTCTTAGAAAAGACACACACACACAGAGGAGAATCCCAAGTGAAGACAGACACGGAGCGAGAAAGTCGTGTGATGACAGCAGCAGAGCTGGGAGTGATGGGTCTTTGAGCCAAGGAACAACAAGGATTGCTGGCAACCCCAAGCTGAGAGAAGGGTGCAGAACAGATTCTTTCTCAGGACCTCCAGAACATTCCTGCCAACATCTGGATTTTGGACTTCTAGCTTCCAGAACTATCAGAGAACGCATTTCTATTGTTTTGAGTTATCAAGTTTATGGTACTTCATTACAAAGGCCTTAGGAAACATTCAAGTTGTAAGGGTTCTTTATATATTCTAGGATATATGGGACACTAGGCCCATACCATATACATGGTTTGCAAATAATTTCTTCAGTTCTGGGGGTTGTCTTTTCACTTTCTTGCTGGTGCCTTTTGAGGCACAAAATTTTAAAATTTTGCTGAAGTCCAACGTATCTATTTTTTCTTTTGTCTCTGCCTTTGGTGTTATATGTAAGACGCCACTGTCTAAGCCAAGGTTACAAAGATTTGCTCCTATGTTTTCTGCTAAAAGCTTTATAGTTTTAGCTCTTACAGTTAGGTCTACAATCTATTTTGAATTAACTGGTGTGTATGGTGTGAGGAAGGGGTCCACCTTTATTCTTTTGCATGTGCATATCCCGTTATCCCAGCACCGATTGTTGAAGGGCTTGTAGAATTTTTCAACCCTGCTTACAGAGTTTGAGATGAGGGAGGCATGGGTGAGCAGGACCCAGAGTCCTCACTGGCCACCTCTGCTGGGTCTCCTCACTTCTGAGCAGGCCCCTGAGGCCCCAGGCAGCTAGGCCCTGCCCCTTCTCTTCTGTTGCGGTCTGGGCCTGAAGTTGCTTGCTGGCTGGGAGAAGTGGGTTGGGTCTGGGGTCAGGGGATTGTGGGAATGGATTTTAGCTTCTTTTTTTCTTCCCCCCCCCCCCCACTATTTCAAGTGCTCCTTGCCTTTCTGTGCCTAAGCATGGATGAGCAGAGGCAAGAAGCTGGTTGGACTGCCCTAAGTACTGTCTATACAGAGGAAATGACTCACACAAGGGGTGAGCCCAGCCCAGCTATTTTGTTAAGTGTCACCAACCTCACCCTGAAGTTGCTATATTTCCAACCCCTAACTCAGACTGCCCTCCCTGCTCCCAGAGACAAGGAAGGGGAGCAGGGCTGGGACTGCCCTCGAAGAATTGGTTTGGATGGTTTAATCCATTCAGATGCTAGATGGCTCCTTAAGCCAAGAGTAGAGAGCTCTGAGTCAGGAGTGTGGGGGCCTCACAATGCTGGGCCTCCAGGGCTTCCTCCAAAAACCCTCAGAATTAGCAGGTGCTTCCTTCTGCCAATGACAGGACAATGTGTCAATGAGAGTGGCTACTTGAGGACTACCTGTAACACAGGATTCTGAACAAAGCCTGCCTAGGCCATAGAGACCCAGGGGAGCTCGCTGAGGAAAATGGACAGGAGGAGCCTCACAGAGCCTGGTGTACATACCTGGGAAGTCCTGTGGCTTCCCAGCCCCAGCTAATGGCTCCAATGGGAGAAACCACTATTCCTTAAGTCTCAGCTTAGGGGTCGTCCATCACCTCCTCCTGGAAGCTTTCCTTACTATTCCCTAGTCTACACTCCTCCCACCTCCCGGCTGGGTCAGGGATCCCTCTGGGCCCCCATGGCATTCTTTGCTTACCCCTAGCCTAGCACCTCTAAGGCTGTTTGCAATTTTTCATTTCTCTTTATGCCTGGCACAGAGTTATAACAGATGAGGGAATAAATCTTGACTATCCAACCATCTTTAGTATGAAGTAAGAAGGATGGAGTGAGGGGACTGGAAGGAAGGAGACAAATGTGAATTGTGAGCTGATGTACGTTCACTGGTGAGGGCTTCTCTCTCTGAAAGTCTAGGGAGACTACTAGGAAATATTCAGACATGGGCCAGTGGCCAAGGTCAGCCACCAGGAAATGATACTCCAGGGAGAATCTTTTGTTCTCTTAGGCAATAGAGAAAAAACAGTGGGAACATGGGTCCTTGGAGCTTTTGCACACAGGCCTGCAGCTGTACCCCAGCCAGCCCCCCCACCATGAAGTGTGTGGGGGGGAGCACACCACTGTTGTCCTTCTCCCCCCCCTTTCCTACCACCTTCCTACCTTCTGCTCACCCAGGCCCCACATCTGGCCAGTTCCCTGCCCCTTTAACAGTGGGGGAAACCACCACCGACCAAGGGTCTAAGCCAGAGCAGCGCCACTTGAGCTGGTAAAGGTGCAGGATGCTGTAAACAACAGCTAAGTCTCAGAGGGGGGTCTGGCTGAGGAGGGAGGTGCTAGGTGTCTGGACTGTTTTTAGAAAAAGCGCTTTTTGTCCAGTCCAGCCTCATTACACCAGGCAGAGAGATTTTGCCTGTACTCCTGTCTGGGGGAGGGGACTGCATGCCATAGGCGGGTGATGAAGGGACCACATGAGGGAAGTGATTAGGATGAAGTTTTAGAATTCAGACTGTCCTCTGGAGTCACACTGAGAAATCAATTCACAAGCCCCCAGACTCCACAAATAAAATCCCCTTAGCTCCTCCACTCCCTGCTCCTTTCCTTCCCAGCATTTGTCACCAGCATAATTATGATGTGGGTAATGACTTGTCTAATCTGGTGTCTGTCCCCAGGGAGCAGGGCCTGTGTTGTCCTGTCCAACACTGTACCAAGCATGGTGCTTGGCCCAGAGCAGGGCCTTTGTGTTGAGTGAATTTAAAATAATGTTGTTTTTTTTTTTTTAAAGAAAGACTGAATGGCTCTCATGGTTATACAACTTGACAGTGACACCCCTCTACTCCCCGCACTGTCCACCCCACGCCACCCAAGTGTTAAATAAATAGCAGTGACTAAGTGCCCGAAGCACAGAAAGATGAGAAGTACAGAGGCGACACATAGGGCAGGGTGCTACCCTGTCCAAAGGCTGGGGGTCCCTCGGGCCAGCGTGAGCTGGCGGGCTGCACAGTGGGACCCAGAGGTTGTCTACTGAGTTCAGGGATGAGTGGGTCCTGTGACTCTCAGCCCTGACACCTGCAGGGAGGCAGAGCCTGCCCTGGTCAGACCAACCTGCCCACCCCATGCACTTGATGGTATACTTCTCAATGTAAACTTACAAGTTAGCATCTCAAGAATCTCTGAGAGTTCGAGAACTATTAATTATGCCTATACTCTCCCAGGTACAGTGCTCAGAGCTGACATTACAGAAGGGAGCAGACACGTTCTTTCATATCATAGAGCTGACATGCGAGTCCAGAGGCAGAAAATAAACAAGTAGACAGATCGAGAGACAATATGATTTCACACAGTGATGAGTGTTATAAACAAAGTAAAGCAGGCAAATGGGAAACAGAGTCTCTGGGGATGGTGCTTTTGAGACAAGGTACTCAGGAAAGGCAGAGACAAAGGCGAGGGAAAGGAACAAGCTGGGAAAGGGTCCCGGCAGATGGAACAGCAAATGGGCAAGCCTAGGGCTGGAAGGAGCTTGTTTTGTCAGGAGCTGCAAGGAGGCCCGAGGGTCAACACTCAGTAAGCAGAGGAAGAGCTTGGGTAACAAGCTGCCCTGTCCCATCAGCTCTGGGACCCTGGCAAGACAGGATGTCTGAGCCAACACAAGACAAGTCACATCCTGGACAGGAGTGAACTCAATTTGGTCAGTGCCACTCTGTGGAGCCCTGCTGGGGCACACAGCCACAAACCCTCGGGACAGCCCTCTGCTGCCAGCTCAAGCCAGGGGCTGTGGAGCCTTTCTTCTTCACCCTTCAGAGCGTGGTGACAGTTTTCTGCTCATAACCTTCAGGGTCCTGTGACATTCTGGGCTCTGAAGTAATCTTTAGGATAGTAAAAATGGAGAGTGTGACCCTCACTTATACAGTGACATGATTTAAATAGTCATAGTCAGTAAGTGGTGCTAGTCCATCAGATATCCCTATGGAAAAACATGACTTTTGACTCCTACCTCACACCATACACAAAAATTAATCCCAGACGGATCATAAACCTGACTGCAAAAGGTAAAACAGTAAAGCTTCTAGATGAAAATACAGGGGTTTTCACAGCCTCACAGCCTTGGGTAGACAAAGAGTTTAAAAATAGACACAAAACAGGGGGCGGAGCAAGATGGCAGAAGAGTAGGAGACCTAGATTTCGTCTGGTCTCAGGAATTCAGCTGAATAGGGATCAAACCATTCTGAACACCTACGAACTCAACAGGAGATCAAAGAGGAGAGTAGCAACAACTATCTGAACAGAGAAGCGACCACTTTCTGGAAGGTAGGACGTGCGGAGAAGTGAATCCGAGGCGATATTCGGGAGGATAGACGGCGGGGGAGGGGCCTCCGCCGGCCACTTCTGGCAAGTGGTAGAGCC
>NW_027397164.1:1657125-1687601 GCF_003265705.2 Callorhinus ursinus
AAAAAGAAGAAGATAGCAGGAGAGGAAGAATGAAGGGGAGTAAGTCAGAGGGGGAGACGAACCAGGAGAGATGATGGACTCTGAAAAAGAAACTGAGGTTTCTGGAGGGGAGGAGGGTGGGGGGCCATTTGTATATCTGATTTGGAGAAATGTCTATTCAAGACCTTGGAGAAATGTCTATTCAATACCCGTAACCAGGGGTTAGCCTGGTGATGGGTATTGAGGAGGGCACATTCTGCATGGAGCACTGGGTGTTATGAACAAACAATGAATCATGGAACAGTACACCAAAACAAATTATGTAATATATGGTGATTAACATAACAATAAAAAAATAAAAAGAAAACAAAAACATATCCATACACACACAAAAAAATAAAAAAAATAAATAAAATATTTTTATATATCACAATTTAAAAAAAAATAGACAGAAAACATATTAACCACAGAGTGATCGATAAACTGAATATCATTAAAACCAAGAACATCTGTTCCATAAAGGATACCATTAAGAGATTTAAAAGGCAAGATAGACTCAAAGAAGACATCTGCTATATGTATATATGCTATATATTTTTTCTGCAATAAAAGACCTATCCATAATCCATAAAGAGCCCCTACAAATAAATAAGGAAAATACACACAACTCAATTTAAGAATGAAACAATGACTTAAACACTTCCAAAAAAGGACTGGCCAGTAAGGAAATGAAAAGGTATCAAAATCTTTGGTCATCAGGGAAATGCAAATTAAAACCACAGTGAGGGGCACCTGGGTGTTGCAGTGAGTTAAGCATCTGCCTCTCGGTTTTAGCCCAGGTTGTGATCTCAGGGTCCTGGGATCGAGCCCCACATCCGGCTCTGTGCTCAGCAAGGCGTCTGCTTCAGACTCTCTCCCTCTCCCTCTGCTCCCCTAAACCTGCTCGCACGTGTGCACGTACTCTCTAACAAAGCCTTAAAAAAAAAAAAAAAAAACCAAGGTGAGACACCACTACACACCTTTTAAAGTGGCTAGTAAAAAGACTGATGACATCACTGGCTAGGATAAAGAGCAATGAAAATGCTCACATATTGCTAGTGTGAGTACAAGTCAGTACAAGCACTGTTAGAAGATGCTTGGCAGTATCTACTAAAGGTAAACATACACCTCTCCAATGACCTGGCAATTCCATTCCTAGATATATACCCACAGAAATGAGTGCAGAGGTTCACTGAAAGGCAAGTGCGAGAGACAACAACAATGAGGCAACAGCTCTCGTCCTAATAGCCCAAACCTGGAGACAACCCAAATGTCTCTTAGCAGGAGAATGGACAGATGCACTGGGATATATTTTTACGATGGAATACTACAGAACAATGGAAAAGAACGAACTAGAACCTCGTGCTAAATGCACAGGTGAATCTCACAGATAAATGCTCAGTGAAAGAAGCAGGAGTACATATTGTAGGATTCCATTTATATGAATGAAGTTCAACAACAGGAAAAACTGAACCTATGGTGCTAGAAGTCAGAATGGAGCCTTCCTTTGGAGGGAAACAATGGGAGAAGGCATGAGAGCCTTCTGGTGGGCAGGAAAGGGTCTATATTTTATTTATTATTTTTTTAAATGTTCTTTTTTTTTTTAAGATTTTATTTATTTGAGAGAGAGAGAAAGAGCATGAGCACAAGCAGACGGAGTGGCAGGCAGAGGGAGAGGGAGAAGCAGGCGCCCCACTGAGCAGGGAGCCTGACGTGGGGCTCGATCGCAGGACCCAAGGGCCTTCTAAAGGGGGAAATTATGGTGTTTTTAACAAATGGTGCTGGTACAACTGGCTATCCGTACACAAAAGAATCAAGCTGGACCCCATCCTTATACCATGTATAAAAATCAACTCAAAATGGATCCTAGATCTAAATAGAAGAGCTGAAAATATAAAATTTTCAGAAGAACACATAAGAGTAAATCTCTGTGACCTTGAATTAGGAAATGGGTATAGATATGACACCAGAAGCCTAAATGACGAAAGAAAAAGACAGATAAATTGGACGATATCAAAACCAAAAAAATTCATGCTGTAAGTGATACCACCAAGAAAGTGAAAAGACAACTCACAGGATGGGAGAAAATAGTTGCTAATTATGTATCTAATAAGGGTATAGAATCCAGAATATATAAAGAACTATTATGACTCAAGAATAAAAAGACAAAAAATCCAATTTAAAAATGGGCCAAGGTCTTGAATAGACATTTCTCCAAAGCAGATATACAAATGGCCCAAAGGCACAAAGAAAGATGATACTTGACATCATCAGTCATTAAAGAAAAGCAAATCAAAACCATAATGAGATACTACTCCTCACCCCATAGGATAGCTATCGTAACAATTTTTACAGAGACAATAAGATCTGTTGGTCAGGATGTAGAAGAATACACTGCTGGTGGGAATATAAAATGGGGCAGCTGCTCTGGAAAACATTTTGGCAGTTCCTCAAAAGGTTAAATATAGAATTACCATGTGACCCAGAAATTCTGCTGCTAGGTATGCACCCAAGATAATTAAAAATATATATCCACACAAAAACTTGTACATGAACGTTCCTTGCAGTATTATTTGTAATAGCCAAAATATGGGGCAAAAACCAAATGTCTATCAACTGATGAAGGACAAAATAAAATGTAATGTGTTCATACAATGGAATCTACAATGAGTTATCACTCTTTGAAGTATAGGTCAGGCTACAACGGGGATGAATCCTGAAAACATGTTGACTGGAAGAAGTCAGTCACAAAAGATTACGTATTACACAATTCCATTTACATGAAATGTCCAGAATAGCAAATCTATAGACAAAGGAGATTAGCTGTTGCCAGGGGATGAGAGGAGTGAGGCCGGGGGCGGGCAGGAGAGGCGGACGGGGAGTCACTGCTAGTGGCAAGGGGTTTCTTTGATGGGGGATGAAAATGTTTTCAAATTAGATTGCAGTGACAGTTGCCCAGCCTTGTGAATATATGAAAAAAGCTGAATTATACATTTTGGTTAGGTGAATTACATGGTGTATGAGTTATAGCTCAAAACAGCTGTTAAAAACAAGGGTGTGTGTGTGCATTTGTCTCCTGGTCTATCTCGTAGCCTTGGTGCCATCCTGAGTTATAGGATCTGGAAGCTACAGGCCAGATGAGAGATACACATGGATGCAGCTGAAAAAGCAAGACCACCTCCTAGCATGAACCCCAGACAGCAGCTGGGATAAACTCGGGGCTTTGTGTGTCCATATGCACACTGGCATACAACTTCCGATCCGGGCTGTTCATGACACAAGAACAAACGTGAAATGGCAAAAGAGCTTGGGTCCACAGCTTTGATGATAGTTCTCAAGCCTCTGACCCATGGCTCTGTCTACAAGATTCCCGGGGCTGGCTTCCCTCGGGTTATCAGCAAAGTAGACTGGCTTATCCTAGAACAGCACTGCCTAACAGAAATAGAATTCCAGTCACGTGTGTCATTTTAAATGTTCTACTAGCCACATTTTTAAAATGTAAAAAGAAACAGGTGAAATTAATTTTGATAATATATTTAACCCAACATATCAAAAATATTTTCATTTTAACATGTAATCAATAAAAATTTATTGAGACATTTCACATTCTTTTTCTCATACTGACTTCAAAATCCAGTGTTTATTTTGTACAGCTTATCTCAGGTTGCACTGGCCACATTTTAGGTGCTCATTCAGCAGCCACGTGTGTGGCTTGTGGCTGCCATACTGGACAGCGCAATTCTAAGTCTGGTTCATGTTGCAAGATGAGTATTCTCAAAGCCTGCTATTTTAGAAAATATGAATTTAAAAATAACAAGCATGAAGGAAGAAACCAAGGCTCAGTGAGGTGAAGCAGCTGGCCTGAGGCCTTACGTTGGTTAAGTGGCAGTGGTTAAGGGCAGAATCCACGGTCAGATGAGAATTATCTTCTCTGTGGGGTCAATGCGAGATGACAAGAGACACCCATGGGAAGGGACTGGCACAGTGCCTGGCTCATATCCGCCAACAGACATGAGGGGCTAGCGGGGAGAAGGCAGAGACCACTCGGGGTCACAAGCCGGAGATACCGTGCACCAGCTCTGAGACATTTCCCCAAGCCCACCCCCTGAAAAGCTTGCACCACTCACCGGACTGGTGGGTGAGGACACCCCAAGGCTCCACACAGCTCTGTCATCCTCTGGGGGCTTCTGCTGGCCACTCCCCCGGGCCATCGCTCTGGCCACCTCTCTCACGGGAATGGCAGGCTGCTGGCCCGAAGCGCTTCCCGAAGGGACAGCTTGGGCAGTGCCCGACTGCTGCAGGCCCAGGGCGCCAGGTGCCTGGGCAGGCTGCTCCTGCTTGCGGTGCCCGTCTTGAGTGGCAGGGGATGCCTGGGCCGGGAGGGGCTCTGCGGGCACATCACACGGGATGCTGGCCTCTGGGCCGGGGAGGGAGGGTGAGGCCCGCCCTGTAGGAATCTCCGCTTCTCTGCTGAGTCCGCTCAGTCCGCTGGTTGGCACAGAGTTTACTTGGGCTTTGCTGAATTCCGACAACACCCTAGAAGTTTTTAAACAAAGAAACCTGTGTGACAGGTTGTCAGTGAGAATGCCCAAGGCTACTGGGGCAGTGGTAAGAATGGAACACTGCTGCTTTGTGATTTCAAAAACAAGCAAGGCTCTCATCATCCATTGCTCCTTGCTTCCACACAGTCCTCCTCTGACACGCCTCACGAAACTTCCTCCCCGCTGGGACTTCGGCAGAATGGGTGGCCAAGTGAGCCAGGGTGCCAGGATCTCCAGTGAAAAAGCTCACAAAGCTGAGGAAAGGACTGATGTGAACAGAAACTCGCTGCCCTTTGCTTTTGCTTTCTGAACAGGCTACTGCGGGCCTGGAGCGCTTGCTCAGCCACGCCAACAGCTGTGTGAGCAACAATTTCCTCAAGCTGTTGTGGCAGAGCCCCAGGGAACAGTGTCTCAGAGCAGGGCTCCCCAACAGCACAAGCAGCTGAGGCACCAAGAACCCACTCCCCGGGACATGGACTTAGGGGAAGTGAGGACCCACTCTGTTCCTGGAAGAGTAAGTGGACAGCAGGGTCGGGGTGAGGTGCGAGGGCTGGTCTGCCTCAGAGCCGGATTGTGGGCGGACTCAGAGAAGCCCGCCGTTCCCAAGAACTGCTACTGGATCAGTGTACACAAGGTGCGTGAGTGTGTGCGCAAGTATGCATGGGGGGTGCACCTGCTCACGCCTCCAGTGGCACTGGTTCTTCCTGCCCCTCAGGGGTGCACAGGGAATGCAGGGAGCCAGTGTTACTGCCTTTGTGTGCAGGTACACGCATGCATGCGCACATGGAAACACACTCCTGGGCCATCTAAAACGTGCACTGGCTATAGCGGCTGCTCCCCCTTCTCCTGAGGCTTCTGAGAATCCAAGTTCTGTTTCTGAAGTAAACCGATAGCTGTCTCCTCCTCTGCTTACGAACCCAGTAGAGTACGTCATGGGCAAATGCAGGTTCATATGGCAACAAAGCTAGCTGGGCCCAAAAGACTGCACGTATCTGCCCTAATAGCTTAGACTGGGTCAGAAGATATGTCAAACTTCCCTTAATGTTGGCTTATGGAAATGAGGATTTTAGAACACAGGTTTTTACCTTAATGTCTTCTGGCTGAGCTCTGCTCTTATTTACAACATCAAAACCCCAAACAACATTTTAAGACATGCTAGCTAGTCAAGCATTGGTGACCATCCCATGCATTTATGGGCAACTGATTTTCAACCCAAGACATTTCAGTGGGGGAAGAATAGTCTTTTCAACAAATGGTGCTGGGATAAGTGAATAGTCCCATGCAAAAGAATGAAGTTGGACTCCTATCTCACACGATATAAAAAATGAACTCAAAATGGATCAAAGACCTAAAGGTTAAGAGCTAAAACTATAAAACTCTTAGAAGGAAATAGGTATAAATCTTTGGATCAGGCAATGTTTTCTTATATGACATTCAATGGATAAGCATCCAATAAAAAATAGGTAAGTTGGACTTCATCAAAACTAAAAGCTTTTGTGCTTCAAAAGGACACTATCGGGAAAGTAAAAAGACAACCCACAGAATAGGAAAAAAAATCTGCATATCTTATATGCAAGTATTATCATATGTCTGATAAAGGTCTAGTATCCAGAATATACAGAGCTCTTAACAATTCAATAGTACTAGAACAAATAATCCAATTGAAAAATGGGCAAAGGAGGGGTGCCTGGGTGGCTCAGTCAGTTAAGCATCTGCCTTCAGCTCAGGTCATGATCCTGGGGTCCTGAGATCCAGCCCCTGCATCGGGATCCCTGCTCAGTGGGAAGTCTGCTTCTGCCCCTCCCTCTGCCTCCTCCCACCTCCCTGCTCTCTCTCGTGCTCTTGCTCTCTCTCTTCAAATAAATAAATATTTTTTTATTTAAAAAAGAAAAATGGGCAAAGGATTTGCAGAGACATTTCTCTAAAGGTATACAAATGGACAGCAAGTATATGAAAAGATGCTCAATATCATTAGATAGTATTGAAATAAAAATTGAAGGCATAAGACACTACTTTATGCCCACCAGGATGCCTATAATAAAAAAAGACAGAGAATAACAAGTGTTGGCAAAGAGGTAGAGGAAATGGAACTCTTACACACTGCTGGTGGAAATGTGAAATGGTGTAGCTTCTGTGGAGAACAGTTTGGTAGTTCCTCAAAAAGTTAAATATAGAGTTACCATATGACTCAGCAATTCAACTCATGGGTATATACCTAAGAGAATTAAAAGACAAATGTCCACAGAAAAGTCGTACATGAATGTTCACAGCAATATTCATAATAGCCAAAAAGTAGGAATAAAACAAATGTCCACTGATGAACAGATAAACAAATTGTATATCCACACAATGGAATATTATTCAGCCATGACCCATGCTATAACATGGTCGAACCTTGGAAACATACTAAATGAAGGAAGGCGGTCACAAAAAGTCACATATGGTATGATTCCATTTACATTCAATGTCCAGAATAGGTAAATCATAGCTAACAGGTAAGGGGTTTCCTTCCAGAGTGATGAAAGTGTTCTTCAATTATATCACAATGATGTTGCACAAACTTATGAATATACTAAAACCCACTGAATTGGACACTTTAAAATGGTGACTTTTATGGTAGGTGAATCATATCTCAACAAATAAGGAGGTGACCTATCAGAAGAAGGTGTAAATATGTTGGTGGAATAGTTATGGGGGGAGTCAGGGGGCTGCTGGTTCTTGCTCTCAGCCTCTCTCTGAAAACAGACCAATGAGAATCCAAAAGTACAGCTTTGCTGTGAGCAGACACTGAGGCTCATGGGTCCTGGACACAAAGGGGTAGTTTCCACAGGCAGAGAAGGAAGGGACATTTGCTAACCAATTGCTTGTGTCCAAAACATTGTGACAGAATGGGGCCACTTTCTGAGATGAGCTAGGGAGACAGATTTTTGACAGATGGCCCCCGTGAGGTCCCAGCTCCTCGTAGAGTCCTGAGAGGTGGGGTGGTGATCGATTAAGAGCAGGGCTCCAGCATCCTACCTTTGGTTGGCACACTGCTGGGCCCCACAATAGGTTCCTAAAGTTCACAGACTTTATTCCCTTCCCTGTAAAACATGCATGGTAACAGCACCCACCTGTTAGGACTGTGTTAAAGGCTATGTGTGATAACATGGGTAAAATGCTTGGTAGTGTGTCTAGCACAAAACAAGTACTCAATAAACATTAACCTCAATTTGTTACTGTGCCTGTTCTTATCATCACTGGTAAGACTGCTTAGCCTCCATGGACCCGAATATAAAAATGTAAGGAAAGGAGAATTATATTCACTAGCATTACCAAAACAGTTATCAATTATCAATGAATCCTAATCTGTGAGACAAATTTTAAATGACAGCGTAGACTGGGTGTTGGAATAAAGAAATGCCACCCAATAGCAAGAAGCCTGTGTGATAAAACAGAGCTTCTGCCAAATCAACACCAAGGTCAAGGTGAAATTAAGTTCACAGAGCCTCACCAGAATCAGTGCTGGCCGTCAGGACCCAAAGAGAATAAGAGAGACATACACATCAAGTGCAGAAAAGTGCCAGAAATTTTTTTTTTTTTAAGAGATGAGATTTTCAAGGAAAGGTAAAAGAAAATTTTCAAAACCTTTGAAGAAAATGCAACATTGGACTGAAACCACTCCAGTCTGTCCACTTTTGTTCTGTCCAGCTCAGGGCACTGTTTTTCAAAAACTGTCTATTCAAAAATTCTAGAACTTTGTGCTTTCATTTAGAAGACACTGGGGAAAAAAGATGTATTGTATACATACATATATATGTGTACGTAGAGGTATAGGTGCGAAACAAATAAAAAGCATGGGCCGGAGGATCTGGATGACCACCTCATAAAGTACCCCTGCCAAGAAATTCTGAGCCTGCGCTTCTCCTGAGCACGTGGACTGGCGTGTGGTGGTCCATGGCGCCGTCTGGCAGTCGGGGGACACTATTAAAAGCACGGAGGAGGGCTGCATATGCGAAGAATCCTTTCCTCCAAGAGAAGGCCTTATGACAACGACATTTGACAAAGATCACTAACCACAGTTTTGCAGCTGTGTGTATCAAGACAAGTCGTGGGAGAACTGACATCACAGGGATGCCAGTAGTAAAATGACAATGACACCACCTACCGAGCACTCACCCTGTGTCTAGCACTGCTCTAAGCACTTTACATGCCTCAACTCATTAATTCTTCCTAGCATTCTTAACCCCATTTTGCAGATGAGGACATCAAGGTCAGAAAGGTTGAATAACTTGCCCAAGGTCGCGAAGCTAGTTAATGGAAGACTCCAGCCGTCTGACTCCTGACTCCACATTCCTAACCACTAGACTGTAGTCATGCTTCTCAGCGATCACTGTAATTCAGACCCAACCAACACAAAAGAAGCTATTCAGGGCATCAATCCTCTGTTCACAAAGCAAACTGCAATTTGGTTTCCGGAAAAGATTAAATTAATACATTTCATTTGGAATGTTATGTTTTGTACTTTCTGTTTAATCTGTCAATGTTTTGATTTTACAGTTGAAGGAGTTATAAACCCATGGTATTTATGCCTAATTTTAAGTTACAAATATCTAAGTAATATAATAAAAATAAGTGAACTCTTAAACATCGATGAGAATCTTTACTCTTAAGACATACCCCCTAAGAAGAGCTGGTGCTGGATGTGTGTTTATGCATCTGTGTGCTCCCAGTGGGTGCTGGTTCCTCACACCACTGCTCAGTGCTGCTCTGTACGTCCTGACCCTCTTCCCTCGAGTTGTCCCACAACGTCCAGGACAACACTTCCCACACAGGGTGGACGGTCACTGATTCAATGACCTGAAGCTGGAAATTTTCCAATCACAAGACCCATGAAATATAAAAGCAAGACACATGACAAAGACACATGGCTGGCCTGTGGGAGGAGGGAGAGAATGAAGGGCTCAGATAGGTGAACGAACCCGAGTCACGCCACCCGCCCAGTGGATAGGTGGGGATTGCTCCTTTCCAGCATGTTCTATCTAAATTCTTCTGTTTGACATTTGAAAGTTCTAGCTAATGTGCTCAGTGCTCAGAAGCCACTTCACGGGTCTACCAGACGCTGTTATGTGTGCAGCTCACTCCCAGGCATCTGATCTGATTTGTAGACAGCCATATGAGGGAGTCTCCATTTTAAGATTTATTTCTTTGTCAGACAGAGCGAGCGAGCGAGCGAGAGCACAAGCAGAGGGAGCTACAGGCAGAGGGAGAAGCAGGCTCCCCGCTGAGCAAGGAGCCCAGTGAGGGACTCAATCCCAGGACCCTGGGATCATGACCTGAGCCGAAGGCAGAAGCTTGACGACTGAGCCACCCAGGCGTCCCGTGGGAGTCCCCATTTTAAAGATGAAGAAACAACTTCAAAGAGTCAGCAGTTTGGCAGCCGTTACTGAACTTGTAAGTGGTAGATTAGAGCTTGAAACTAGATCCACTGCAAGCCAGTCCACACCAGCCCCCAACCTGGTGTTATTCCTACACCAGCTGGGAACCCTGTAAAGGCCTGAACCAAGAGGGTGGGGAGCACCCAGGAGTAGATAAGAAGGTCCTAAACACAGGCTGGGGGAGCATGGCTGAAGGAAGTACTTAATAAAATTTACCATTTTCTACCTATTAGATGAGCAAATATCCAAAAGTTTGATAATACATTCTGCTGACAAGGCTGAGAGGACAAAGGCCCATCCCTGACAGAGGGTAACTAGGCAGTATCTGTGAAAATCACACATTAATGTATCCTGTGGCTCAGCAATTCTGTTTTGGGAATTTACTGAACAGAGTTACTTGCATAGAATTAAAAGATCACATACACAAGGTTATTTATAAAAATAGTGAACTCCAATGCCCATTAAATACAGGGCTGGTTAAATAAATTAACCAGCGATGGAAAAATAGGCAATTAAAAAAAAAATAAAGAAGCTCTGATAGGACACTCCAAAACAAAAACTCTGATATGATCTCTTCCAAAACAAGATGTCAAACAGTGTATTTATAATAGCTTTTGCGGGGAAAGGGGGCAGGGATAAGAAATAAAAAACATCTTAAAAATCTGTATTCATATTTGTTAGATGCATTTAGAAACATCAGAAGAAAATGTAAGGAATTAATAATTGTGGTGACAGGCGTGTGAAAGGCTTTTCACCATATACATTTTAGCCTTTTTCTAACCATAAAAATAGGTCATCTATTCAAAAATTACTGTTAAAAAGCCTGGATAAAGAAGGCTCTGCTTGTGGTGAGCATGGCGTAACACGGACGTGGTGAATCACCATGTTGTACACCTGAGACTAATACAGCATTGTGTATCGACTATATTCAAATTAAAAAAATTTTTTTAAAGAGAAGGCTCTGTCCAGGCTCCCTCCTCTAGTCAAGTTCATTGTTCCATGGACTCTTCCTCCATACACCTGCTTCGCCCCTTTTGTCTGCCATATCCTCCAGTCATTGTTCAGGGTCTGTGTCCTTCCGAGGCCTTCTGGGAGGTCACAGAGGAGCACCCTTATCTGTTATGCTTCATTGCATTTTTTGGAATTGTAACTATCACCCTGAACTGTTGGTTTCTTTCCCTCTAGAGGCAATAATAGTATTTTACACTGCGCCTCAGAGAAATGAGGTAACTTGCTGAAGTTCACCCAGGGGCAGCACTGGATGGAGCCTGATCCAGCTCTGAGCCCTACCTAAATCCATCCTCCTCACGGCCCCATGTGGCCTCCAGTTACAGGTCCCAGCACCTCCAGTCCCTGAGGAAGAGAGACGATGTCCCCTCTGTCTCTCTTTATGCCCTTATAGAGGTCAGTGCTCAGTGACAGGCAATCACATGCTATAGGAAGGGAGACTCGAAAGAGGAAGAGAAGGAGGCAGGAAGGAAGAGAGTGGGGGAGGAGCACTCACTCTTGCAGAGACGGGTCTGAATCCTCAGCATTGGTTGTCCCCAGGTCTGAGTCGTAGGACATGGGCTCCTCAGAACGGTCTGGACTCTTGCAGCCATTCTCTTGGAGTAGGCAGCTATCAGAGTTTAGGCTGCAAGACAGCTGGGACGAACTGGCTGTGTCCAGGCTGAGGGAGGAGGCCGTGAGCTTCCTGTTCCGTCGGATCTTGTGGCCTGAGTGCTGGACTTCGATGTCCTCCGAGCCTGAGGAATGGGAAATTGAATCCAGAGACTCCTTCCGCTGTAGTTCTGTCCTGGAGGTAGTGAGGGGGTTGAGCTCAGAGAGCGGGCAAAGCCCAGCGAGAGCCAGCGGGGTAAGCGTCCACTCGTTTAAGATGGCGGACTTGTAGGAGAGCTCGAAGGATAAGGAAGTTAGTCCCTGCAGGAAGCTGAGGAGGAACTCCCCCTCCTCAGCATCTCGAAGCAGGGCTGTGGGCTGATAGTACTCGCTCAGGTGGGCCGGCTCCTGGAGGAGCAGCTTCAGGTAGCACTCCATCAGGCCGTCGTTGAGGGCCAGCCTCAGCCAGGCCCGGCAGCGGCCCACGTCCGTGCTCACAAAGATCAGGTGCTCCAATTCCGAGATGATGTGTCTGAGGATGGGGAGGACAGGCTTGTTTCAAGAAATGATTTCCAATTACTGAAGGTCTTGTTTTATCCACTGGTTAGCAAGAGCCCATAATAACGACTGCCCATCTATACAGGCTTGAAAAAATCTTGGATAATAGTACTCTATGGGGAATTTAGAAATATTAAGCTATAACCCCCAACTTTTTGAGGTTGCTGTCACGAAGGATAATCACCATTTTCATTACAACTACCCGGGGGGACCCCTGACATCATGTACTCATCCAGCACACATCTGATGAGCCCCTAAGGGCAAGGTCTTTGGAGCTGTGAAGATACAGGGTAAAGACATGGTCCTGTCCTCAATCCAGGTAACCACCTTTCACAGGCACACTGAGGTGAACCCTGTTGTCAGCAGAGCTGGGGTGGGAGTAGGCAATCATTTCTGGGTCATAGTAAGAAAAATGCCATAAGGCAGTATCTGAGTTGGGCCGCAAGGGATTTCAAGAGGCGAAAACGGAAGGAGAACCTTCTAGGCACAAAGGACTGACAGAAAAAAGGCACCAAGGGAAGGAAAGCGACAGCTCTGTAACAGGAGTGGCGAGTACATTCCGATTACAACATGGGGAGGAGGAGTGAGTGATTGGGTTGCAAAGTCAGGTAATGCAGGGTCTTGAGGATGCAACTGGTGAGGCAAAGCGGGGCAGCGGTCCCCACGCCTGGCTGTGCATCAGAATCACCTGGGAACTTGGTCAGGGTACAGATTCTGGGGCCCCCGCTAGTGAATCAGACTCCAGGCTAGCATTTGAGAGCCTGAGGGTTTTTACACAGCAAAGTGACTTGACCACAGTTACGCAGGCGTCTTGGTGGGCCGCTCTGGATAAGATCAGATCCCACACGTACCAAACTGAGTTCCTGAATCCTTGATCTGATGCAAATGCCCCACCTCTGACTACCACGGTGCCCTGTGCGTGTCTCACCCGTGGGAGTGCAGACCAAGCTCCGTGGGGCTCTGTGAGCGAGCTCTGGTCAGCTTCAGCTCAGTCAGTGCTGCCCCACTGACTGGGCTAAAGAGAGAGAATGAGCTAAGGAGGACAATCAGAAAGCCACTGTCACCCAGGAGTGGGGTAAGAACCTGAGACAGGGCAGCGGCCGGCAGCAGGAAAAGGAAGATAGAGACCGACAAGGCACCTCAGGCCAAAGGTGGCATCAGGTAGCCCTTTGAGGCCCAGGGCCAGCCGCTTGCTCCACAGCCCAGGCGGTCAGCGGCAGGGCCACGGAGACAACCATCCCAGGGTGAATAGTCAGATGATCTGGATTCCACTTTTGTTTAAAGAATGCCATCCCCTGTTACGAGTATAATATTTAACAACACAGATGTTCAAACATTCTAAGGCAGGGTCGGCAAACTTCTTTTGTAAAAGGCCACATAGTAAAGATTTTAGGCTTTGCAGGCCGCCCATTCTCTGTTGCAACCACCTCGGTTTGCTGCAGTGTGGTAACGGTGGCCCTGGCTAAAGGTGACCAGCCGGGCGCTTGAAGCAGCCCCCAGCCATTGCCTGAGGGCTGAGGGGCCCTTGAGGCTTGGTATAACAATAACCCCTACCTCACCCATCTCTGTTCTAGAACAGAGTGTCTCTGTTGCTTTCCCGTACAGCTGGCGAGGGAGAGCCCCGTGTCCCCCACTCTGAAGCTCCTCCCCACAGCAAAACCTCCCCAGCTGATCTCACTTGTGGGTGATGGCTTTCAGGAGGGGCCAGAAGACAGGCTGAGGAAGAGGCTTCTGGTGGGCGCTTTTCTTCCTTTTCCCTCCGGCCTCGGCGCGGATGTGCTTGGCGTGCAGGCCGTGGATAAATACGGCCTCCAGGGCACTGCACATGGCGTTGGCATCTCCGTCTTCACTTGTGACCACCATGTCCGAGGACACGTACTGCTTCTGCAATGCCTTCACGGATCCCACTAGCTTCTTCTTGATGACCTAGTCAGTGCCAGACATAACACAGCCTTTAGGAGATCCTGCAATGTACCTGCTCATTGCCATGTACACAAGCACCCACACACGTGCACCCATGTGTGCGTCTATCTAGCAAAACTCACACAAGCTAATTATAGAAAACAAAGACAAAGCCTAGAGAAGAAAAGGAAAATCACATACTTACACCACCCAGGGGTACTGATATATATATTTTTTTGCAAAGACATTTGTATATTTTTGTTTTGTTTTGTTTTTTAAACTGAACCTCAAACAAAAACAACAGCAGCAACAAAAGAAACTGAACTTCAGTGAATTGATAGCCATATAAATCTTGTGTTTAAATACCGGCTCCATCACACTTACAGCTTTGGCGGCTCGGGGAACCCACCTAGGACAGCGGGGAAGCGGTCTACCTTATTCATGGGACTACGATCCCACCAAGAGGCAACAAGTGCTGCTTTAGAACAAGAAAACAGGAGCAAGGTCTACACTGAGAAAGATCCTACACTGGGCAGTCAGAGGCCCAGGTTAGTGTTAGCTCTGTCGGCCACCAGCTGGGTCACCGCAGACATTTCACTTAACCTTGCTGATCTTAATGCCCTCATCTGTTAAACAGAAAGCGTACTTCCTGAATGCCTGATTACCCCAAGGGCAGGACTGGTCTTTTATTCATCCTTGGGTCCTTGACGCTTGGCATGGTGCCTGGCACATAGACGTACTCAGTTAATGTTGGTTCTGTAAGTAAATTATAAAATACATACACATAGAATCCTCTGGAAATGTAAGGACAGTTCGGTCATACTATAAGCGTGTCAAAATTACCTAAGTGTTTGGAAAAAGACTAGAAGGGAATGCAGAAAAACTGGTTTGAATTGTTAGCTGATAGGATTACAGATAAATATTTTACTGTTTTATTTTTATTTTAGCCCAAACAGTTCATGTTAAGGTTCTCTTAAGTCTAATGTTCTTTCTTCTTCTTTTTTTTTTTTACAACAGCTTTAATGAGACCTAATTTACATAGCATAAAATTCACTCATTTAAAGTATACAGTTCAATGGTTTTGGGTATATTCACAGAATTGTAAAACTATAGCCACTACCTCATTTCAGAACATGTTCATTGCCTCAGAAAGAAACACTGTGCCCATAAGCAGTCACTCCCTATTTGCTTCTCTCCCAATCCCTGGCAACCGCTCATCTACTTTCTGCCTTGATGGGTTTACCAATTCTCGTCATTGTGTAAACATGGAGTCATACAGGGTGCAGCCTTCCATGTCTGGCTTCTTTCACTGGGCCTGTTTCCAAGGTCTATCTATGCTGTCGCCAGGTATCAGGACTTCATTCCTTTTTATTGCCAAATAATATTCCACTGTGTGGACACCCCACATTTTATTTATCCATTCACCCATTACTGGACGTCTGGGTTGTTCCTACTTTTTGGCTATAATGCTGCTATGAACATTCATGCACATGTGCTTTCAGTTCTCCTGGGTATATATCTAGGGGTGGAACTGCTGGGTCATGTGTAACTCTGGGTTTAACTTTTTGAGGAACTGCCAAACTGTTTTCCACGACAGCTGCACCATTTGACATTCCCACCAGCAATGCACGAGGGTTCGAATTTCTCTACAAGGCCACCACTTACTCTTATGTCATTCTGATTCTAGCCATCCCAGAGGTGTGAAGAAGCCTCTTGTGGTTTTGAATGCATTTGCCTAATGTCTGATGATGTTAGGCATCTCTTCATGTACTTATGGGTCATATGTATGACTTCTTTGGAGAAATCCTTGGTCCTCAGGTAGCCTATATTAGATCACCATCATTTTTTGTAAATTCCCATTTAATCACCAATAAGATGTTCTAGAAAGGGCAGGATCTCCTTAGAGCCTGCTCTGCTATAACTTTTTCTCAACCAGAGGCCTCACTTTCCGGACAGTCCTCATTCATTTCAAAGCAAGAAAAATCAATGAAATGGCTGTCCTGTGCACCCTTCCCCACCCTTGAGCCTCCCTTGCTGCCTACCGGGATGGCAGCCCGGGGGTCCAGTCCATTCTCCACCACTGAGAGCATTTCCACTCACACAGCAGCGCCCTCGGAGAATCACATGACACCTGCAGAGACAGATGGTGGCCAGATGAGCAAGTTCCAGCTCACCATCCCCAGCCAATTCTCCCCCTTCCCCTCCCACTCCCCCACAGGCAGCAGGAGGTCAGCCCATCTTCCTTAAACTGCAATGGAAGGGCGTTTGAATACAAAAGTAAAAGCTAAGAGTGGATTTTAAGGAAGGAAGCTGAGGAAGGAAAACAAATCTGAGGGCTCTGATCTCAGGAGGTGAGGAGTCCTGTGCGCCATGGGTGGGTCCAGCCCAAGCAGTGCTTGGAAAGAGCTCTGGATTCCACACCCAGTGCGGGCACAAAAAGCAGGGCGTGAAGGCTGATTTAGACACGGAGCTAAGGGTGCAAGGGGGATGCTGCAGCTGAAGGTGCCAAGGGCCCACATGGACCAGGAAGCAGGGGCTCATAATTCACATTCGGGCCTGGGCCCTGCAACTACCCCCTCTGACTCCTGTCCCAGTCTGGTGTCTGCCAGCTCAGCGGTGACAGGGACAACTGCAACAGCTTCCAAAGGGAGGGCTCTCTGGCCACACATCTGCTTCTCCTTCAGGCGCGACGGTCTAAGCTGGAGCAGCACAGGGACATGTCTAAAGGGAAACGGGTCCGACTCTTGATTTGCCACTAACCAGCTACGCATGCTGGGGCACCTTATCAGACCTCTCAGATGGAGACATCAATGTGGAAAATGCCTAGCACAGGGCCTGAAGGTACTAAGGAGAAATGGCACCTACAACCCTAGTGTTTGTGGCCATCCAAACCTATAGGCAAAGATTGCCAGGGCATGAAAGCACATGCACAAGTAGCTGAAGTAACTCCCTCAGGGCACTGGCTTCCTCCTGGGGGGTGGCTGAGGTGGGAGGGCTTCAACCTGAGCCTGAGTGGGGGCTGCTGGCCGGCCTGGCCCCACCCCAGCCACTTGGATGGACAGGATGGGGCAGGCACCTTCCCATCTAAACAGATTTCTAGTGACCACATAGCCTAAGCAGGAGGAGATACCAAAAAATAGGTCATTGTCCAAAGAAGTTAATAAAGCCAAGGCATGCTAAATGGATTTTGTACTCTTTACATATATTGCTTCTTGCATTCCTCCCAGTCACCCTAGGAGGGCTGTTTTATTATCCTGATTTAACAGATAAGAAATAGAAGCTGACCCAGGTCAAGGAACTTCCCAAGATTCCAGGGCTGATAAGTGGCAGACTCCACTACCTCCCTCTAGGACGATGTCAACCCTTCTGGAAGAGGCGAATGTGAGCTAGGGCTAAGAGGTGGGTAGGGAGGGAGTAGGGGGGTCTAGGAGGAGGGCTCTTCAGCTGGGGACCCAGGTGAGGGGGTGCAAGGGAACATCAAGGTCAGTCTGGTGGGAAAGATTTACAGAGAACAGTGGAGCATAGAGAACAGCAGGGTGGCCCTAAATGACGTTAGATGCTCTGATTCAAGCCCTGGCCTCTGGAGCTGGCCAAGGGTAAACAGGACCCAGAGCCAACCTTCCTAAGGAAGGGCATGCAGAGGGAGGTAGGTGTGTGTGGGGAATGGCCCCTGCAGCACCAGCTCTGGTCAGCCCATGACAGACTGGCAGGAAGAGCGCCAGCCCCTGGCTACAGCCCCTGTCTGACTGCCTCTCCCTCACCATGTTCCTGGCTCCTACCTGCCTGGAGTTCTCAGGACCCTCCTCTGCAGACCAACTCCATGCTCTGGCCACCAGGGCTACTGGAAAAGGCTGCAGTGAGAGTCCCTCCTGAAATTGTGCCTGATCCTGAAAGCGAGGTTCCTTCAAGGTTACCCTATACAGCCCTGCAGGTCAAGTCCAGGTTCTCTGGCTCCAAGACCGTGGCATTCAATCCCTTTCAGCAGTTCCAGAGGCCTAAGGCCTCCCTTCAGGCCTGTCCTTCCCAACAGACCTCGAGCTCCAAAACTGCCCTTCCCTCAGGCAGCCTTATGACTTGGACCTCAACAATTTGAATAGTAGGTCCATTAAGGTCTCATTAATTAATTAACCGAAAATAATAGAGTATTCACTGGAGGGAGGGAGGCTTATCAGTGAGTGGGTGCCCTGGCCAAGTCAGGGTCTGCTAAAAAAACAAAGTCAACGGACACTGAGAGATCAGAGCAGGGCCAGGGAGGAGACAACTGTGGCCTAAAACAAAGTGAAGCGTCAGAAAAGCCACAAAATGACAACAGTGCAGAGAAATCCAGAAGAGCTACTTGACAATTCACAAAATGATGAGACTTTGGGGTCAGGCCAAAGTTAAGGGAACACCTTTCTTTGCAAGAAGCCAGAGCACCCTACCGAGGCCTGTCTGTTCCCTAACACCTCAGGGAGGCAAGAACCGGCTCAGAGGCAGGAACGTAAGAGTCTATGAGATCTCTGGGGTCTGGGTCTCCTGACTGCTAGGTCAGCAGGGCTCCTGGGGGGCCCAGACCCCCAATCTACTGTCCTATGGGACTGGCTTCACTTCCTATCCTCAGAACAGTCTTCACTGACACCAAGAACCAAACCAAAGAGGGGTGTCTCTTCGGGAGACCCAGGCTGAGGAGAGCAAATAGAGAGCTTCAAACATCACAAGCGCAGTTGAGCAGAAAAGGTGAGTGGCGTCTGCCTTTAGGAAACTCCAACCCATCCTAAGTCTACTTCCGTCCCTCAGTATTGATTCACCCTGGCACAGGATCTCATTCTCTAATCTCATTTAATTCTTAACACAATCCTGTGAAAGGAGGATGATTATCTCCCATTTCAGAGAGGAGAAAACTGAGGCTCAGTAGAAACAGGCCTCAGGTAAGGGACAGAATGCTCTGGTTTCCTCATTCCAAGTCCTGTGCCTTTCACCAGATCAAACTGTCTCAGGTCCTTGGTTCAAAGAGCTGCAGGCAAACTTATTACTCAGAGACTGTTTAGGGGCAGAAGCTCAGAAGCTTCATTTTATCAAAGAAGGCCTAAAACCAACAAGAAACAATCTTGCCCATCAGATCTGTAGCATAACAAAGGGGCAGGCCCCACACACTCAGGTGCCCCATCTCCAACAGCTGGTTTTATAAATGGAAACAGGCACTGGGACCCCGACCTTCCCGGGAAGGCCAATGGAGCCCCTGGCCCAGATCAGTGGAGCTTGCTTTCAAGAACTGTCCTGTTCCCAGGCTAGCCCTGTAGATACTCCCAAAGTCCCCCTGGAGCACAGATTCTTTCCATGGTAGCTAGGTTTCAGAACTGTCCTTTCTTAAGTGTTCCTACACACAGGAAGGAAACATTCTGGTTGATTTTCTTTATTATATGCCCTTCTATATACTTCCTCCAGAGACTAAGGAAGAATGAAGAGAGGAGAAAGGCCCTGATGAGACTTACATTAGAAGAAGAAATGGATGACCTGGCTTCACCGCTTTCGAAACACTCCATTCATCAGTAAACAGCAACCTTCTCTTCTTGGAGACTTCCCCGCCATCCGTGATAGCCTCAGTCTCCACAGCCTGAATCCGATGCTGCACCTGGCTACGCAGAACAACAGGCCGGTGTTTAAGCCCTCCAGCTGCTGTACCAGGTGATGAGTCAGGGTTTTCAGTTGGAAACAAATGACAAAGTTATCTTCTGATTCAGAAAGGCAGCTGATCCTTCAGACATGTGAGTGCTGAGTGAGTAAACAGCACCTCCTTCTACCTGAAGAAAGTTGGAGTTCTGGACAAGGGTCCTGTGAAGGGTGGGATGGCTGTGTGTGTGTGTATGGGGGTGAAGGCAACTAGGCCTTTGAAGCAACTGAATCCCAGCTGGAGGGCAAGAAACTTCTAGCTTGTGATTCTCAGTCTAAAGGCTAGTGGGTGAGGCCAGAAATGTGAAGTCTATGAACATTGGGTATCTTTCTTTACTCCCTCCCTCCTCCTACCCAACAACACATCTCCCCCACATTTTTTTTTTAAGATTTATTTATTTTTGAGAGAGAGAGAATGCACATGAGTGGGAGGAGGAGCAGGGAGAGAGAGAGAGAGAGAGAATCTTAAGCAGGCTCCATGGCCAGCATGGAGCCCAACGCGGGGCTCGATCTCACAATCCATGAGATCATGTCCTGAGCTGAAACCAAGAGTCAGACACTCAACTGACTGAGCCACCCAGGTGCCCTGCATCTCCCCCATACTCTTGTCCCACATCCCTTAGGATTCCAGCAAGGACCAAACTCTGAAGGAATGAAAGCAGAAACTTTGCCCAACTCATTCACCATTGCATTTCTAGGGCCTAGAACACTGCATGGCACACGATGGTGCTCAAAATATACTTGCTGAATGAACAGATGAGTAAAATAAAAAGGCTCAGGGAGAACTTGAGGTATACAACTTTTCAGTGGTAGGGTCACTGTGGAATTCCTTCCATTACACCAAGCTGCCAACGGGCTGAAAACCCTTTAGATATATCACAACTTAGTGGGGTGGGGGGGAGAGGGGAATATTGAAGGTAGAAGAGCATTCAATTTTCAAAGAAGTGAGACTATAAATGGCAAGCAAAAACAATGGGTCCTCTTTGGGGCCCTTTACAATTGCTGTGAAATGGCCAATCCTTTGGAGCCTGGTCACCAGAACTAAGAGGGGATGTGCACCCAAAACGCCCAGGAGATTATAAATATTAACAATGGGGCCTAGGTGCCTCAAGAAGGTCTAGCTACTCTGAGATAACTTGGCTCTCTGAGTTCATGGGTCATCAAAATGGTCAAAACTCAATGATCCAGTACCTGCAAAAAGAGGAAGCAATTCAACAGCCTCTGAATCCACCTAGGCCTCAGCTTCCCCAGGACCACTCACCTATACTCTTCACAACATGTAACATCACCTCTGGTACTGTGTTTCCCTGTGTTCAGTATTGGGACTAATCTGCAATCAGCTCTGGCTGGGGGGAGCACTGGGTGAGGGTCCTTTCTAAGTGCCAGGACAACACTTTTGGACATGGCTCTGTGACCACAGCCAACCCCACATAGTAGGACCCTCTGAGCTTCTACAGATTACCATCCAAAAGGAAGTGATAAGTTTCCACTGTCCCATGTCCAGGTATTTGGATGATACCTACCATTCCAGCAGCCAACACAAGTAATGTAATAGGAATGCTACAAACAATCCTTGAGGACAACAGGTACAGGGGACCAGACATCCAGGAAAAGCCCTTGAACCACAGGAGGTGGAGCTGTACTCCTCCACACTTATTTACCATCTGAGGCCCTGCACCCATCGAGCTGCTCAGGAACTGCCTGGCTCTGAGGAAGCACCTTGACTTGGCTGTTGAGGGGAAGCAGGTGGGGTTGGCGGGGGACTGCACTAAGTTCTCAGATCAAATGGGGATGTCAAGGGAAGAATGGGTGCAGAGTTGGGGTGAAGAAATGGGGATGTGGAGACCTCATTTTAATAAGACCGGGGAGGGGTGGTAGGAACTGGGGCAGCAAGAGTTGGGGGCAGTTTAGCAAAGACTTAGGGATGAAGTGTCCTCGGCATGGCTGGAGGTGATAAGAAAGTATGTGGTGGGCTCAGAAGTTAGGGGTTGAGTCTGTGAGGACAAGAAGATACATATAAGACTTAGGATAGGGCTGAGATCAGAGTTATTAAGAAGAGGGGGTGAGCGCAACAGAGCGTCTGCTTTGGTGGTAGGTATTAAATGAGGCTGGGTGGAGGTGGGGTGTTACGGCTGAGCAGACCGTGAGGGCTGGGGGGCTAGGATAAGAAAGTTGAGCCAGAATAGGGGAAAACCAGAATGGTGGGGATCAGAGGAGTTTGGCGTGGAACATTGGAGTTGCCAAAGGGATTGAGGGGTGAGGAGGAGATGCGTTAGAGGGAGGCGGAGGGATGTGGCTGCGCTGGGGGATGGAACTGGGCTACCCGTGGGGTCAAAATTGTGGCTGCATTTACGCAACACCAGTGGTGAGGGGGTGGGGGGTAGGGGCTTGGCTCGGGTCCCGGGCGGGAGAAGATGGAGGGGACGGGTCAGCAGTGGCTGTGCGGGCTGAAGGCTCGGGTCCGGGTGGGGTGGGGTGCGGGGCTTAGGCGGGGAAGGGAAAGGGCTCTAAAGCAGGACAGTGTCAAGGCAACCAGGGGTTTGGGAGCACGGACAGGGCTGGTGGCCTACCGCCCGTTCGCGTCTCGGCCCCGCCGCCCCTTCTCGCCCTCCTCGCCCCCGACCCCTAACTCACCAGAGGGATTGGGGCCGGGGCGGGGGACACTCCTGGCCGCTGCAGCCTCTAAAACTCCGACCCGACGCTGCGACCTCTCAGCCACTGACAACAGGAAACGGCGCTAGCGGCGTCTGACGCCATCACGTCGGTTCGGCGCCCGGCCCCGCCCCCGGCCCCCGGAGCCACTCGCAGGGCTGGAGGAGCCGTGGGGCGGGGCCAACGCTTCCGCACGCCCAAATTGCCAAACCGTTAGCCGGTGAGTGAACTGGCAGACTCCCGACTCCACCACCCGAGATGAGCGCGAAGAGGTGAGGTCACTAGGCAAGGCCATCAGCGTCGGGCGGAACATGTCCTGTCCGCCTCTAGCAGTGTCTGTGTCAGACTAGATCCTGGCGTTTGGGTTCATGACCTCGCCTGGCCACAGCACCGCCTGTGTAACATTGGGACCGTCTCTTGGCCTCCTGCGGGGAAGGCTTCCACTTGTAAAATCGGACCAATAGCCTACCCTATTTTTGCCTCCCTGAGGGCATCAGCGCAGGTGGTGCTTCCCGCCTTGCGGCTTTGGGGAAAAGCATACGTGTTTTGACCACACCTTACACCAGGGGAGCGCCTTTAGGTCCCCTGGCCTTTCTCCCGTAACCTGCCCATCAGCCTGGAGGCGGGAAGATCAAGGGTCCGGTTATTCTCATCCAGCCAGGTAGTTGTTTGTTTGCTTTCCTTGGTAGAGTTGATATTTCTCTTTCAGATGAACCCAGAACAAAAGGTCAGAAGTGTGTGTTTGAGGGGGATGTCTTTGCTTCCGATATTTCACACCTGAAGGCTTTGGTCAAATGGGAGCTTAGGGCCTGAGTGTGGGGTGAGTGCTGGAGTGGAGAGGTACTGCTGCCCTGCAGGTCCAGGGGAACTTAGGGAGTATCTACAGGGCTGGTCTAGGAACAGTTCTTGGAAGCAAGCTCCACTGATCTGGGTCAGGGGCTTCATTGGCCTTTCTGGGAAGGTCCAGGTCCCAGTGCCTATTTCCATTTATAAAACCAGCTGTTGGAGATGTGGCACTTGAGTGCCTGGGGGCTGCCCCTTCAGTAATTCTCTCTTCAGGAGTGAGAACCACCTCTTCCTGGTTTTAGACTAGATGAGCCTGAATGCATTCAGTATGGTTAATCATTGAGGAGGAAGTTAGAAATAAAGACATAGAGGCAAAGTATTCTCTTGGTGTTAAACAAGGTGGAAGGTAAGGGCTATATTAGGGAAATCCCATTTCTTGGGCAAAAGGATAGTGTTTCTCGTTATAATTAGCACAGCAAGAGCATCAGTGTCTTGACACAAGCATGCCCTCCCTTAAATGGAGCAAGCAACATTCCTCAGTTCTTCCAATGAATTTTTGCACAGCCGCTGTCTGCAAAAGCTGTGGGAACCCCCACATAGTAATCTCTTGTCTGCCTTTTCAGGAGGTCCCATCTCCTGATCTTCTCTTCCTTCCCATGCCTCTTGGCCCCTCTGCAAAGTCTATGGGCTTATCTTCCTCTCTTCATCTTGCTCTGGTGCACACTTCCACCATTCATGGGCCGTGAGTCTACCAGGTAGTCTCCAGGCAGAAAAAAAATCTCACACTACCAAGTCATTTGAACAGTAATAAAGGCACATGCCAAGTGCCATGGTGCCAGAGAAGAGGGCTTGAAGGTTATCCTGGAGGAGGCAACTTGTATCTGAGCCTTCCAGGTGGATAGAGGAAAGAGCATTGCAGGTGAAGAGACTGAAGAGAAATGGCTGGTGAGTAGGAATGCAGGCTGAGCTCAGGGGAGGGTGCAGCAAGAGGTGGAGAGGAAGCTAGGAGGCAAGAACAGAGGAGGGGGGGTTGGGATGGGAGGGGTGATAAAGACAGATAGGGTGAGGGGAAAAGGGAGGATGCACAGACACAGTTGGAGGCCAGTGCAGGAAGGGCTGAAACATTCCCAAAGGCCCCTCACAGGCCACTGGTCTGTCAGCTTAGATTTCAAGCACTATGCAAAGTTATGCAAAAAGTCAGGTAGGAGAACTGTGGGTGTCTGAATTCCCTGGGGACACGTCCAGCGTGTAGATTCCTGAACCCCACCCCTACCCTGGAGAGTCACTTTGGGATGGGGTCCAAGAATTTCGGCTTGACCACCTCTCCTCAGCCCTGCTCTCACCACCAGTGGTTCTGAAGCATAAGAAAATGTAAGAATCTCTGTCTTAACCTAGGAGCTGAGGGCTAACATTTGTGCAAATGCTTCTGCTGTTTGCCAGGTAGGAATTGTGATATGTCCTTAATCAACCATTGGGAAGGTAGGTTGCCATTGTTATCTCCAAAGCACAGATAAGAAAAGAGGCTTAAGAGAGAAGTTGAGTAACTTGGCCACACAACTAATAAATGGTAGAGGGAGGACTCTCACCCAGCACTCATTCTAGTTGGAGGGCTGGCATAGTTCGGTGGTGGAGCAAGTGGGGTTTGGAGCCAGGAATCCTTAGGTTTGAACACCAGCTCATACTGTTACTGGGCCTTCCCTACAATTGTGTGGGGGCCCAAGACAACCCAGCAAGTGTGGGGCTAAGACCACTGCCACAGTCAGTGGTTTTCATAGGCCCCTTGAGATAGTACTGAAGATAGAATCTTCTAAGTTTGATTGATGATTAGAAAAAAAGAGAAGTCAGAACACCCTAAGGCCCATTAGCCCCAGGCAGAGGGGCCAGGGTGTGTGACTTCAGGTAAGTTCCCAAAACTATCTGAGCCTCAGTTCCTCATCTGTAGATTGGGGAAAATATCAGTTAATGTGAGGATTAAATAAGATAATATCCTTAGGATGGTTTCTGGCTGCAGTAAGCACTTGAAGATGACTAGCTATAGGGCACCTGGGTGGCTCAGTTGGTTAAGCGTCTGCCTTCGGTTCAGGTCATGATCCCAGGTTCCTGGGGTCCAGCCCACAATGGGCTCCCTGCTCAGCGGTGCATCAGCTTGCTCCCTCCCTCTGTCCCTTCCCCTAGCTCATGCTCTTGCTCCTCTCTCAAAGGGATGAATAAAATCTTTTTTCCCTTCTTTTTAAAAAATTTTATTTGTTTATTTAAAAGATTTTATTTATTTATTTTAGAGAGAGAGAGCATGAGCAGGGGGAGGGGCAGAGGGAGAGGGAGAAGCAGGCTCCCCGCTGAACAGGGAGTGGATTCAGGGCTTGATTCCAGGACCCTGAGATCATGACCTGAGCCAAAGGGCAGGTGCTTAACTGACTGAGCCACCCAGGCGCCCCTGGATGAATAAAATCTTTAAAAAAAAAAAAAAAAGGAAAAAAAAGATGACTGGCTATATTATTATTATAGTTTGGGCTAATTCTCGCCTTCCAATCCAGTCAGATCCCCGTTTTTAACTTCTCTCTGAGCACTGGAGTGAGGGCCTTTCTTTTTTCTTTTCTTTTTTTTGAGAGCCTTTCTTGTTTGAACCCCAGATGTATCCCTAATTGGCAGCTGACTGAAATCATCAAACTAATACTAATGCAACCCTTTCTCTCAAAACTGGAATAGCTAATGTTCTCCTGGGTTCTGTTATAGGAACGCTGGTTCTCCCCACTCTCTTTTTAAAAAAATGGATTTAAAGGGTTTTTAATTATTGATTTGTCGATTATACCTCAATAAAGCTGGGCAAAAATAAAGCTTTGACAAAATAATGAATTTTTAAAACCCCCAAATGTTGTTATACACATAGTTGACAGTTTAAATAGTATGAAATGAAGTGGTGAGGAAACCTAATGATCACAGCAGTTTCTTGCCCGCCCCCCCCCATCCCCACCCTCCGGAGCCAGCTCACTGGGGCTGGTTACTTCTAGCTGAATAGCTGAATCTTCTCATGCTTGTCTCCACCTATCTTGCGCTTCTAGCTCTTGATTTATCCATTTTAGACACTGTCTAAGGACTTCCTAGTACCACAGACAAGGAGTTAATTCTTTAACAACCCAGTCCATTCTTGGGGTTTAGTTAGGTCACTCTTTCAAGATAACTGATAGTGTTTACAGAATTGTGACTGTTCACTGCCGAGCTTCCTCATGTACTCTGTGATTGTTTCCATCCCTGACCCCGGAATGTTTTCGTTCTTCTCCTCCTCCTGTGCTACCTGCCATTAGCACTCCTCTGGTCCCCTCCAGTGCTCTCGTGGCCGGTCCTTAGCCTTCCCGTACCCTCCAGCTACCTCATCCACCTGTCCCACAGCTGCCACCCTGGAACCTTCCCTCACTGCTTCCTGGGTTGGCCTTTTGTTGGCTCCCTTCTCTTCCTGCTTTCTTTACTCTCTCTCTCTGCTGGAGCTCATCTGCAGTTAAGAATCCCTATCGAATATCAAAGAACAGAACGGTCTTTGGATCGGCTCATGATAGTGGTTATACCTTTAGTAGCTACGAATTGGGAAAAAAAAAATACACAAGGACCCAAAATTATCATGAAGGCACTCCTGCTCCTAAGTGAGTTTGTGTTTTACTTAACCACAATAGCATCTATGAATGTGTGAAAGCCTGTTCCAAGTTTAGGCTTAAGGGTTTGTTCAATCTAGCTTCAATCTTTCATCCTCCATTTGCTACCTCACCTCCTTATCTTGCGGTAAGACAGCCTCCCTCTTAACTTTCAACTCAGTCCCTGTGCTTTAACCGAACTTAAGTACCGGTGTAAGACCTGACCTTGCATGTGCACGTGACCATGGCTGGCCAATCAGAAATCTCTTCCCAGAGGTAGCGTCCAAGCAGACCAACCAGAGGCATTTTGAGGATGGGTTTTCCTCTACATGGGTGTAGAGTTAGAATTACTAATGACTATCTTTGCCTCCCTGGGGCTTGCATCCTTCAGAGCCTGAAGCCAGAGGAAAGCACAGTTGAGGAACAGATGGGGAAAGGATGACGCTTTTTGAGCCCTAGATGCAGCCAGCTTTAAGCACTTAGGCTTCCCGGGTATATGAGCTGATCCACTGTATGACATTTTTGGTTCAAGCATATTTTAGTTGGATTTCTTTCACTTGGAGCATAAAGAACAGCGACTGATATATTTGTCTTTGTGACCTTGGTCAAGTTATTCAAGCAGTGTATATATTCATGTATCCTGACCAACAGCTTATAGCAACACTAGATTCCCTATCCCTCTGCTTTTGTCAGCCCGAGCCTGAGATAGCTTGACATTGAATAGTCCCATTTTGGGACTGGAGGAAGCAATTACCATGAGTCACTGCCCTAAAATATACTTTCCACCCACATGCCCCGTGCCTGGAATTCGGTGGTGATGGTGGCATTCTCTAGGGTTAATCCTGGCTCTCTTCAAGTGGTACTCCTTTGGAGTGCAAAGTATGTGGGGAAAGGCAGCAATTAAGGTAGAGCATCTGGGGCCAGTTCTGCTTTTGCCCTGAGAGCTGGCAAAAGAGATGATGACAGGCGCCGGAGGCCTTGTGGAGCATTGGGGGCTCTGATGGTGAATCTCACTGTTCTTCAAATGGTCCAAAGTCCATGCAGATCCCTGACTAGGGTCGTGCCTTTAGACAGCCTCCCTCTTAGGACATTTCAGGCGATGAGAATCTTTCTAGTTTCAAAAGGCCTCAAGAGAAAGAAATTTCACTACTTTTTTTTTTTTTTTTTTAAAGATTCATTTATTTATTTGGGCAGGGCAGGGGCAGAGGGAGAGAGAGAATCCTCAAGCAGATTCCCCGCTGAGTGTGGAACCCCACACAGGCTGATCCCAGGACCTTGAGATCATGACCTGAGCCAAAACCAAGAGTGGGTCACGCAACCAGCTGAGCCACCCAGGCGCCCCTCACTACCCTGGTTTGATGTTTAACTTGTAGAAGCCCTTTCTTCTGGAGGTTCCTATGGGACGCAGTGGATACAGGATTCAGTGTAGACAGATCTAGGTACAAATCCCAGCTCCTAATGGCATAGTCCCTTTGCAGCTTCGGGGGCAAACTCATAGCACTATATGCTGACCTTTAGGAGGTCAGTCTGTATTTCAAAATGAAATCATATGTGGAGAATGAAGAAATGGTTTAAAATCCACCCAATAAGATTCCTGAGTCATCGCTGTGGGCAGGGTCTGGTACTAGGCATTGGGGAGAGGAAGGAGATGTGATTCTTGCCTTGTCAGGGTTCCTGCCCTAACAGAGAACTGTGGTGGGGCTTTCACATTGATGGACTATCTTTCCCTCTGCTCCATTTACAGGGGACACCTAAAAGAGCGGGGCCTTGTACATAACCTCTAAACCAGGGCTCAGTCCCATCCCGGGATAGAGAGGATTATTGGCTCTCCCTGCATCCACACTCTTGCTATGTCTCCCTGTGGGCAGAGTGTACTTCCTGTCCCCTGGCTTGGGGCTTGGCCATGTGACTTGCTTTGGCCCAAGGAACAGGCAGAAATGAAAGTGTGATCGTTCTGTGTCTGGGCTTGAAGAGGCCCGATGAAGTTTCTGCTTGGCCTCTTATTACACTGCCTTCTGGTAGCCTCTTCAGCCGGGGCCCCAGTACCAACACAGGTAGAAAAGAGCTAGCCCCACCAATCTGCAGACCAGCAGTGAGAAGCGGCGCTGACCCAGCCAGCAGAGCCTTTGAGTACAGCTGTACCGACCATCCTGCAAGAAGTGGTGTTCCAGTCCGCTGAGTTTGGGGATGGTTTATCAGTTAGCATTGTTGTAGTGAAGGATAACCAGTGCATGTACTCACTCCTTCATTAGGCTATAGGTTCGGCCACAGTAGAGACCCAACACAACAGTGTGGTAGATAAAAAAAAAGCTTATTGATCTCTGATACAGTCATCTGGTTAAGGACTGTAGTCCAGGGCTGGTTTGGTGGTTCACGTGTCAGGGAGCCAGGCGCCTTCTATTTGACGGTTCCACCATTCTGGGGTGTCGCCCTCATCCACGTGAGGTCTTTATGCTGTTCACAGTTTCAGGTCTTAATTTCCCTTGGCCCTGCAAACTGGAACCCTCCACAGCGTGGCGCCAAACCCTCTCCAACACTACCCTTGAACACAGAAAGCTTCACCTTGAAGCGCCATTCTTGCTTCTGCTTCAGGCCTCTAGGACTTTAACTCTTGAATGGGTGTGCTCCCCCCCCCCCCCCCCAGGTCTCAACAACATCTCCCCCCCACTAGGACCTCAGGAGCCAGAGCTGGTTGTGCCTGGCGCTCCCCAGGATTGAGAGGCCCTGACTTCCATGGGGGTGGCAGCCAGCCGGCGTGAGCCTTCAGGACTCCAGGGGTAAGAATCCAGTGGTGCCTTCTGGTCATCTTCAGTCGGCTCTGCAATGCCTCTCCCACCCTCCAATCCCTGTTGAAGCCAGAGAACCTCTGCTCCCACCGCCTCCCGGCTCTCTTTGCCCTACTTTGTAGTAGTTTGGTGAGCATAAAAAGGCTTGTTAGAGGGGTGCCTGGGTGGCTCAGTTGGTTAAGCGACTGCCTTTGGCTCAGGTCATGATCCTGGAGTCCCAGGATCGAGTCCCGCATCTGGCTCCCTGCTCGGCAGGGAGTCTGCTTCTCCCTCTGACCCTCCCCCCTCTCATGCTCTCTCTCAAACAAACAAACAAACAAACAAACAAATAATGCTAAAAAAAAAAGCCTTGTTAGAATGGTCCCTCTGTTTCAGAGACCAGCTCATGAGGGGTGGGCATGTGGGTTTCCAGGGCGACAGATTCTCTCTTTCTCTAAATGCTAGCCAGTCTCCTCTGAGCCCTCTTCTTCATTCACCTTGCTTGGCCATTGAAGACTGGAACAAACACTAACATAGTTTCGAACAGCTCATGCATGCATCCCTAGTAGAACCGAAACCTCCCTTAAAGTGCCTGCCTTCGAAAGCTCAAGGCTGTCTGAAGAATTTGCTGCTTATTCCAGCCAACACCTGAGAGGGCCCTTGTATCCCAGCTTCTGGGAGAGGTTAGGTCCTAACTTGGATAAGCGCCAGTTACCAAGCCCATTTGGTTCATATTGGCTGACACAGCTTACTCTTTTTATAGTTTTTCACTTGTGACAACAAAGTTCCCAATCATTCCCTTCCCATTTCCCTCAGTCTCGCTGTGAAAAACCCCGTCACCTCTGTACTAGCCCCAATTGAGTTCCGGTCACAATGAGCCATTTTCCCTCTACTACAGCAGTCCCATATTCCCTGTGCTACAGCAGGCCCATAGTCCCTGTACTACTGCAGTCCCATATTCCCTGT
>NW_027397164.1:1687611-1708486 GCF_003265705.2 Callorhinus ursinus
TACAGCAGTCCCATATTCCCTGTGCTACAGCATTCCTATATTCCCTCTACTACAACAGTCCCTTATTCCCTCTACTACTACAGGCCCATATTCCTTCTGCTACAGCAGTCCCATATTCCCTCTACTACAGCAGTCCCATATTCACTTTGCTATAGCCGTCCCTTATTTCCGTACTACTGCAGTCCTATAATCACTGTACTACAACAGTCCTATATTCCCTCTACTACTGCAGTATTATATTACAAATTGAGATCTGTCTGGACTAATTAAGTAGTTTCTGGTTTGGTTTATTTCCAACAGGGGAGATGCACAGGATCAGCCTTTAAATTTAATTAATCTGTTAATTTTTCAGGATCAGTCTTTTAAAGAAGCATCTCAAGGATGTTTGAGTTAGATGTTTAAAGACTATATTTTGAGAATTTGTGTTTCCCTATGGATACCTTTTCTCTGGCAGCCTTTTTGATTGAGGACTGTGTTTCCTCAGATACCTCATTGCCCATAGTCTTTCCAGCTGTCATTCCAATGAGAACATTCCAGAGCCCAAACTAAGCATCCACTCCAGGTGCTTCTCCAGTCAGCTCTGGGGATGACTGCATGTATCAGTATCTAGTATCTGGTACCTCACCTGTTGCCTAGCTAGAAGGACACCTTCCTAGGTTTCTGACATAGCTAGCTCTCCACCATCTTACTCCTTGTAGACTCCACCCCCCTTTTAGAAAGACTTGAACACACACCCATTTGTTGGATTGTGTTGGTTGGCTCCTGACACCCACTTCTATCCCTTTCTTTGCAGGTACTGGAAGCCCACAAACCACATTTCACAGATTCCCTTGACAGCAGGGTTCTGCCAATAAAATGTACCTGTGTGAAATCTGGAAGGTGAAAAGCTGGAAGCCACTCTCTCCTCCTCTGCCGTAGCAGACGTGCAGGGTGCACGCTGGACTCCATATTCCCCCACTCGTCCCCGGGCTTGGGACTGTGCGGGTTGTGGTGACCTCAGCAGTCTGTTGAGTGGCAGCAGCAGCTTTGAATCTATGGAAAGCAGCTGTAACCTGAAAGCTAGTGATGCGATTCCCCCGGCCCCCGACGTTCACCACCACTAGCCCCCCAGTGATGAGCACCAATTACGTGTATGGACATCCATCATGACCTGAGCTGAAACCAAGAGTTTAATGTTTTCACCAACTGAACCACCCGGGTGCCGCAGGAGTGGAGGAATTTTTGCCTTTTCCGCAGATTGGGTAATTAATGCTCTCACACATTCTTCTTCTTTTTTTTTTTTTTTAAGAAAACAAACCCCAAACACCCCAATGTGAATTATCCACAGGCTTGTAAGGGTGAAGAACCCTCTACTTGCCAAGACAGGGCACACATTTTGTGCATGAGTTTGAGTACTTGGGAAGAAAGACAGGGCTTAGCCCTGCAGTGGAGCCAGTCTCAGTGATCCAAATATTCTGGCAACGCCGAAGACCTTATGAGAGGGGCCAGAAATAGATGGTCCTCTCTGGGCAGGAGGTCAAGCGTGTTGTGAATAGCCAGGGGAGAGAGCACCAGAATAAACTGCTAACTGATTTAAGAGTCTACATTCCCTGAATATATGTTTTCCAGTTTCCAGAGACTGATTTGATCAGGGAAACGAGGGAACGACGCCCCTACTCATCCTCCTTTGCCCGCACTGCTCTTGTGCAAGTACACTGGCTCCCACGAGGGATTCTAGCTTCAGTCCTGCTCCTCACGCCTGTGGCCGCTGTTCCCTGGATGGACATGTTTAACTAGTTCCATTTTAATTCCTTACCACATGGCTAGAATTGGTTATGAATTCATACATTTTAATAGGAGAAAAATAAGTATTTTACAAGCAATGCTGAGAAGCCAATATCAGAACATAAGCTTCGTAGGCGACGTGAGGCAGGACGGGCTCACTCGATGACAATCTCGGTGAGGGTCTCGCTCTCGTCACCCAGCTCTTCAGTGGTGGAATCTGTGGCCTGAGCCTTCTCTGCTGGGGCTTCACTTTTCTCTCTGCGAAAAGAATACCAAAGGCTTTTACTCTGCAGAGGAACAATTCAACTTTTCATAATTTACTCATTTGAGGTAAGAATTGTAAATCAGGTACCCCGGTTCCTTGTTGAAAATCTCATCCTCATCAGAAGAATCCCTGTCATGCAGCTTCTGTGCCATGTTTTTCTTGCGTGTGGCATTGAGAGGTCTGTACATGTCCCGAAGCCAAAGTGGCCGCCTTCTCCAGAAAAAGCCCTCCTAGAAAACAGAAAGGACGATGTTCATTCTGCATTTCCCCTGCACTCTCCAGCCACAGGACTTTACCCTGCTCAGATTTACCTGACTCTCACTTTCTGTTGAGCGTCTCTTCCGCAGCAGAGATTGAAAGAAGCCCCTTGGAGGAAACACACACGCAGACAATTAGTGATTCATACCATTTCCCATGCCTCTCACAATGTGCATCTCTGGTCTTATTAGGACACCTCTGTCCATAATCACAGGAAGCAAAATCACCACAGGCCTGGGATCTTGAAAATAATCCCATGCATGCTGGGCTTCCAGAAATTTTCCATGTCTGTCTGTAATGGCCCCACAATGTCGGAGATGTTTGTATGTGGCTCGGCATGGAGTATAGGCAGGATTTTCATCCCGCTCACCTGGGCCCTTGGCCAAGTGCCCTCGTGCAGTGAACAAACCGTGCAGTCGCACGGCAGAAGCACCTTACTCTCCGGGGGTATTTTACATTGGTCTCCTATGCACTTAGTCTCATAGACATCATTTCCTGGGGAGGGGGAAGGAGAGGTGCTTCTATTTCTAGCTGCTTTATCCTGCAAGTTGAATCGCACCAAGAAAATGCCTGAGTCCAACCAGCAAAGATACCTAGCTCCCTGACTTTCACACTGCAGGCTGTCCCTGATGAGTGAGTATGTCGTGAAATCAGCTTAAAGGTCACAACTAGCACTAAAACACAAAATATTCTTTTTGAATACAAACACTATAGAGAAAGAGTGTATAGTAAGTTTGTCTTAGAAACTGCTTACGTCTCTACGGTATGTGTGTACTGAATTGTGACATAAAATGTAGCCTGCAGCCCAAGAACAGCGTAATCAGAGGAGGAGTACCCAACTGGAAAGGAACCATCTTCTGACACTCACTAGCTGTATGGCCATGGGGCAATTTACCTTCCTTTTCTTCTTCTCCATTTCCTCATTATAAAAGGAAGAGACAAACTATTATCTAAGGCCTCTCCCCGTTACAATTCTATGGGGTCTGGACAAAGGGAATGGAGAGTGGGGGCTCGAAAACCAGGAGGAGGAGGAAGAAAAAGTTTTCCTGCCACTTTACAGGAAGGAGCCATATATCTTGCCTTCCATCAGCCTTGAAGACTAGCCCTCTTAGCCTACGACTTTGTGGCCCTCCCTATCCTGTCCCCAGAGCCCCCGAGAAGGCCTCCGGCCAGGCCTGATGCTCACTACCAGCAGGAACCAACACCTCCCCACCTCCACCCTCTTTCTTTAAAGGACTGGTGACAGCAGATGCTCTCTGCCAGTCTCATTCTAACTCAGGTTTGGCTGGGGAGCTAATTTTGCTGGATCCAGGCAAAGCATTAGGCCAAATAAGTATTCTTTCTGCCTTTGGTGGTGTCCTGGGCGTAAAACAAGGGGATTGAAATCGAGAGGAGTTCTAAAATCTAGTTCTAAAATTCTACTTTAACAATTGCCAGACTCATATTTACCTTGAGCTTCCTTCTTTACCTTCCTTGGATGCTGTTCTGTGAGAATAAATCTGTTTTGGAAGAAAACGTGATCACAGTTACCCATCTTGATGACCACTGCCTCCAAATCTTTATTCATTCCTTTGTATTTTAAGTCTTACCTAGCCAGTGAGATGGTAACTTTTTTGAGGACAGGAATTCGGTTTGCTTAATAGTCCTATGACTCTTCCACTGTACCTAACTTGGGATCTTGTGTGTAGCTGGCAATACGTCTTATTGACGGTTTTAGATGACATTCAACAAGTAATTTCTAATAAAAATTCTTAGAGGTAGGAAAAGAAAAGAAAAGCATCTACCAGAAAGCTAAGCAGCAGCATTGTTTTAAAGTCAAAGACAAGAGTGGGATGCCTATTATTCCTGCTACTATTCATCATTGTTGACGAGGTCCTAATCAATGCAATAGGAAAAATGAAGTATTGGAAAGGAAGAAACAAAACATATTTGCATATGAAATTATGGACAACCTAAAAGGCCCAAGAGAATCAACTAAAATTTTACTGAAGTATGAGAAGTCAATAAGATGGCTAGATACAAAATCAAGAGCTCAACATGCAAACCACAATAGCTCTCCTACATTCCACAAATAACTAATCAACAAATGGAAGAATGATCTCATTTACAATATCAATAAAAGGCATAAAGTACCTAGGAATGAACTTATAGCAAAGAATGGGTAAGACTTATGAGATGAAAATATTAAAACTCTTCTGAAGGACATTAAGAAGAAATGAGTACATGATGTGAGATACCATGTTCCTAGAATATTGCAAAGATGGCAGTTCTCCTCGAATTAGCCTACAAATTCAAAACAATCCTATTCAAATCTCAAGATAGTTGTTTTGTTTTTTAACAAAAACTGGCCAGCTGACATTTGGTGGAGAAAATATGCAAGCCTAGGTATGAAATGTATGAAAAAGAAGACCAAAGAGCAGGAGCTTACCCTAGCAGACATCAAAATATGTTATTATAAGGCAACCGGAATTAAGTACATAGTGTGATACTGGTACAGGGAAAGAAAACTGGATTGATAAGAGTCCAGATAAAAATAGTAGTTTAGATCAGTGAAGAATGAATGAACCATTCAATAAAAGATTTTAAAGTAACTGGATCTTTAGGTAGGGAGAAAAAAAAAGTTAGATCCCTCACCTCAACCATACCAAAAAACAAAACGGATTCTATACATATTAAAAAATATAAATGACAACAAATGTTATGAGAGCATAGAAGAAAACAGCATAGAGGCAACAGAGGCCTCGTTAACAAGACCGACATCCCAGAAGGCGTGAGGAGAGGACTGGCAGATAGGTCCTTGCCCATCATTCATAGTCCTTGCCCCCTTCACCCTCCCTGGATTGTTGGTCTTCCTATTGATTTATAAAACTCTCTTTATAGTAAATATATTAATCTTTTCGGGAGCTTTCATTGAATTTCAATGTTTCAAATATTTGCCAGTGTTTTCTTCTTTAAGGAGACAGAACACGTGGAACCGGAGCACAGGGTCTGCAGTCAGGCGGAACGGGGTTCTGCTTTGGGTTCTGCCATCCCTTAAGCTCATCCTCTTTCAGTTATCAAAGAGGGATGGTAATATTGTCATCACAGGATTGTGGGGATTAAATCAGATATGGAAAATTCTTCTTCCTAGGCTTGGCATAAACCAGTGCCACGTTTGCTAATGGTGTCACAGACAGGATGATCAAATCTATCAAAGGTTTCTGCCTGTGGTGTTGGGTCAGAAAGCTCTTTTCCACCACCAGATGATAAAAATATTGCTTCTGTTTTCTTCTAATAGTTTTATGGGTTGTTTTCTTTTTTTACATTTACTGAAATATGTTTGTTTTAAGGTGAGGAATGGGTATCTGCTGTTATTTTCCTCCCCAATAATGAAGCAGTTGTTCTATTACCATTTATTTATTTTCTTCCGCTGGTTTGAATACTAAAAGGTAACATTTCAGAAGTCCTAGTAATACATGGGTCTGTCTATTGCCGGACTCTGTATGCTACTTCAAATAAATATTAGGCTGCCTTATTCCTCATTGTGAAGTTGACATAATGTCTCATCTCTCTTCCTGTGAACACTACTATTGTCTTAAAGGAAAAACAGTGCATGCTCTCTGTCGTCGAAAAGCTTATCATCAAAGGAGGGAGGCAAAATGATGAAACCACATAAATACAAACACAAGGTTAAGAAATTAAAAACAGCAATAGGAATTTATAGAACTTCCCTAAAAACCAAAGGCCACGTGCCACCTGGAGATGCAGAGGGTACTATCTGGACAATGGCCAATGATTTATCTTCCCAGAGACCTTGGTAAGCTGACTCCACGCCAGTTCCTAGCCTCCTGGGCTCAGAAATCAGACTCTGTCCTCATCAAAAGCGAACTCACTTCTTCCTATAGAGGCAATCTCACTTTATCAATGCCCCAGGATTGATCAAAATCAGAATGCCAGGTTATGACTTGACAATGAGAAACATATCTGTTCCACAGATAGGGCATCTGTGTCTACATGATTGGGAATTACCTCCCATGGACACAGGCCTCCGTGGCACACTGAAGCACAATCAGAAGGCTATTTGGTGAGAAGAGAATTAGAAGGAAAGTAACCAGCTGAATCCAGTGTTTAATAGAAAGGACTGAAGTAGCCAGATCCATCCGTCTCCCCTCCAGGCACAGCCTCACTAGTGGGCCTGACTTTCATCTGCTGCCTGAGGTGCCGTCCCTACTCTTGGGCAAGCCTAGGATGGGCACTGCCCACGTTGGGCTCTTCTTCACCATTTCTATGTTTTTACTACCGACCAACCTTCCTGAAGACAGACACGTTTCTCTTTAGCAGTTAATATATCCAGTCAGGTTTTACTCAGGTCTGATAAACCAGGAAGCCACTTGATCCTTACATATCTCTGCTCTGCTCTGCTCCATGTGTTGACCTTGGTGTTTCTCTCTTGGGGAGCTGCCTTTTAAAAAATTGTTTACCTTATTTTTGTTATCAGGGGAGGGGAATGCATCACTGTAGACCCTCAGAGATGGTGACAAATCTCACAGAAGGACTAGGACCAGGAGCGCTGGAGTATTCAGGGAAGGCTTTATGGAGAAAGATGAACTTCAGTTGGCTTTTGAGAGATTCACGGTACTTCCACAGGCAGAGCAAATTAAGGGAATTTCAGATGGGCAAAGTCACCGACAGAAACAGGAATGGGCATGGGGTGACTAGGGTGTGGTGAGGGGCTGCTTTGGTTGGAATGGAGGCCTGCCACAACAGTAGAAAATGTAGATAAGGTAAATTAGGTTGGATTGGTAGGATAGAGTCAAGACTGTCAACTTGTTAAATCATTCTTTTAAAAACCTTAGCACCTGCCTGTTGGGAAAAGTAAGGAGTCATTATAGGATTGGAGAAAAGGTAAACAGGCAAGCTCCAGGAAGAGGCGACTATAAATAGGACATGCTTTGGAAGAGTCTGATGCAGGATTTTAGCTGCAGTATTTTAATTGAACCTAGTTACATAACACCTTACACGGTGGAGGAGAAAGCTGCTAAGTAAATCTAATTAATCAACAAGATGACATTTTTATCTGTAAGCCATGTCCTTTTTTCTAGGATGACCGATAGCTCCAGGAGGGTGGAGACTCTCTCTCTCATCATTTCAGCCAAGGAAAGAAATCAGTGGTAGTCTGAGAGTGACTGGTGAGTACAGCTAATCAACATAATTTGGAGTTGAAGAAATGTTACTATCATGTCAACTCTGGCCTGCTTAAACTTAATGTCTCAGAACAGTCTAATGGCTTGTCGCCTTGGTTACAATCCACAGATCTCCTGTCAGTGGGGTTCCTTTAAAATTCCCTGGAATATACTTTGCAAAAAGAGAAGAAAGCATATCCCAGTCCTCCAGACTGAAGAGGAACATCAAGTAGTAGTAGGTGGGAAAGTGGCTTTGATTTTCAGTCTGTGGGTTCTGAATCTATTATAAAGATAAAATCTGAATTAACAGTTGTCCTTACCTCAATGAGACAGAAAACTATAATCAAAATCATCACTACTACAGTCACAGATATTGCCAAGATGAGTTTGTTGTTATAGCCATAACCTGGAACTTCTTTTGTGAGCTAAAAAAATAAAGAATAATTTTTTTTTAGAAAACAAAGGCACAAGATGAAAGCTAACTATTCTTCAGCTCCTCTAAAATAGACCCCATTCTTTCAGATGAGTGGCTTACAGGTTCTTAAGGAACACACCAAATCTAATGTGTTATGTAATCTTATCATTAGCCTTTTCTTCAAAATTTCGTTTATCTGGTATGTTAGGTCCTCTTCTCGTCTACCCTGGGGATAGTGGCACTCTTGTCTGAACGAGCAAAGTGGCAGATCACTGTCTTAGCCAATGTGACCTGGCTAAGACAAGACCCAGACTAGGAGCCCCCTGGCCTTTGTCCTTGGGCGCTTTCATGGCATGTCCTAAACTGACTCAAAGTCCAGATCCCATGTTTTAGGAGTTTTCCGCACCTCACTGGACTCCTGCCCTTTCCGTTTGCTCTGGACTTCTGTGCTCTCATTGATGTAGTTGTCAGTCTTCCATTGGTCCGCATCCCACTCTGCCTTGGACACCTTTACTTCTTGCTGCTCACTGAGAAGCTTCATCAGGAGGCCTGTTCTGGAGATGAGCTTGGCACAGGCCAGTCGCACGTGGGTCTCCGAGCAGTCCATTTTCAAAGTCCGGATAACGTGAGAAATGAGCCTTCTCACGTCGTTGTTCGGGATGAGGGACCGTAGCTGCTGGTTTAGCTGAATTTCAAATAGGTCACCTGGGGCTGAAAGCTTCGACACAGTGAAGCCTGTGGGCTTCGGGGGCAACTCAGTGCCCGTGCTGTGGTATATCCATCGTGTTTCATTGGTTTGTTTAACAGTTGGCATAAAGTTGTCTGTGGTGGCTGCAGAATATGCACTGGAAAGATTCTTGTGGTTCCTGAATTCAAAGAGGGTTTGTTCTGGCACAGTCATGTTTCTTGTAGAAATAGGGTTCTCAGAAACATTCTGTGCAGTAGTGTTTTCTACAGTAGTGCTTTGTCTAAAAGGCTCTGAAGGCGTAAGTAATTCTGGAAAGGGATTTTCCTGAGAACTTAGTTCTCCTGAAGATGAGAAAGCCTCCCGTGAAGGGGAATTTATGAGGCTCCTGATGGCAGAGAATGGAGGCCTCTTTGCAAGCATCAGCCTCTTACTGAGAGGACTTTTCTTTCTGAATTTTCGACTCAGCTTGGCCTTGGGTGCTCTGTGGACCACACGTGAGCGAGTTTTATGAAAGAGGTACTTTTTTCTGGAATGTGAGACTGGTTTAGAAGCCTTCATATTCCTAACTCTAGCATTTGCATCCTCTAAAACAAAAATGGTGTTGGTTAAGTCTTTTGATTTCTTTTTCACCTCAGGTAGGGATTTTGGAGCAGTGGAGGCAGAAGGCCTGCCCAAGGAGTATTGTTTCACGAAAGAAGAGACTGCTGCCTTGTGCTCCTTTATGAATGAAGGCTCTGTATTGAAGGAGTCTCCCACTAATTTCCTGGGCCTCTGCGCCATGTGAAGCTGCTCCAGCTCCCTTGGGGACGGTCTACTGACCCTTCTTTCTTTGGCCCTATTCTCCACAAATGGCTGGGCATTCTGTTGCCTCCCGTTCCTCTGATTGCCCACTTGTTTGAAGTGCCTTCTCTTTAGGCCCTTTGGGCCCTTGATAACCTTTTTTACTCTCAGCAACTTTTTCCCTACACTCTCAGCCTTAGCGAGGCTCTTTTCCTGTGCTTGGGTAGTTTCCAATTTCTTTGGAAAGATTTGGCATTTGAATTTGGGACCGAAAAGGCCGGAATGTATAAGCATGGCAGTTTTTTCTTTCTTTTTCACCTCATCAATTTTTTCTTGAATTTCTGCATCTAACAAATTTTCTAGAAAATAGAGTTTCCTCAGTTTATTTTTGTAAGTTGAATTGTTGGGTCCAGGTTTAAGAGAAGTGTTCCCTGTGTTGTTTGTCAAGGGACCCATGGGCTTGTCTCCCTCTTGCACATTTGAAAACAGAAGTTTAATGAATGGTAATAACGTTGATTCTACATCTTCTAGATTTCCCTCTGAGAAATAAGGCAATATGTAATTCAGCGCACTAATAACATCACTTTCATCATTAAAGTCTAGCTGCTCATTCATAAAGGCTAAACTGACGCCATTTTTGTCTGAGGATGCCTTCTCTGGCCCAATCGTCAGCTCAGTACTGGTGCTCTTCTTCCGGGATTTCAATACCTTCATGAATGATCCTTCTGCATTCCTTACAGATACTTCTTCATCTGTCAACAAAGAAGAGACTAGTTTTGATAATGAAAGACGGATAGTATAGCTTTTTGTCAGTCCACAGTCATACATCCCAAATAAATTAAGAATCGACAAATATTTGAGTACCATTTAGAGAGGAGACAAACTCAAACTTGAATCTCTGATTGGCAACAACAAAAGGAGAAAAGGGTATTTTTTGAAAAAGTAGCTATTTACTCAGAACCATCCACAGTGTGAATAACTGTATTTGGGATTATTCCATGGGTCCCCAAAGGCTCGATTGTGCAGTACTCAAAAAAAGTCAAGGCTGGAAGACACTCAGCTAAACTGTGTGCAGATCTAATGTGACTCCTGGCATTCATATACCCCATCCTGCTCTGCTTCAGATGCTTCCTCCTTCCACTCTTCGGCATGCTTGTGTTCTTGCTGCCATCACAGATGCCCATGACAACACCCACTGTTAGCAGGTCCTCATCTGGACATGTCCTCTCTACCTACCCACCAATTCCTTTGCTTGGTCCCTGCTCCCATATATTGCAGCTCACATAACATAAGCTCTAAACAGAAAAAAACCCACTATGTCCACCCTGGCTCTTTGCTTAAATTTGGGCAGGGATCTGGGGTCTAGGTTAAGATATTTCCCGGGTGTGAGAGATATGTCAATGTGGAATGTTCAATAAATCAATGGAATGATACTTGAGGTTTTAACATGCAGAAGGGATAAAGAATCTTTTGCCAGATGCCTACTTCACTCTCATTTCTAATATTTCTTGCTTTATTTAGGGAACTGTTCAGAGCTTCCAACTATCTGAAGGTCAGGTGCACAGCTTGTGTAGACTGCACAGCATTGTGCTGCTGCGTTTCTTTTCCAGAAGATCTGGAAGTATTTTTAGTGGTGGTGCTGAGGGTCAGAGGAGGAGGTACTAAGGGTCACGAGAAAGGAGGAGCAACAGGCTTGCCGAGAGTGCAAAATGAGACACTTGAGTGCTAGGCTACAGCACTTAACACCTCTGATCACAGTTTTCCTCACCTGTAAACGGAGATTAAACATGCCTATTCTACCCACCTCTAAGGGAGAAGGGAGTAATATAATTGGTAAAAAAATTGTGTTGAAAAATAAGCAACACTGTACTTACTTATAGAAGTAGCAAAGTATTATTTCTGATGTACCCTAGATCATTGATAAGGACCTGTATTCCAGCTATCCAAGTGCAAAAGCACATTTTGGAAGTCATCAAGTTAGTGCCAATAAAACATAGTATACAGAAAAATACTTAAAAGCACCTGAGTGTTTTTAGACAGAAAAGCTTCAGATTCAGAACAAGTTCAGAGTTGGACAATCCAAGAATAGAAGAGCCCTCTCTATCTTTTTTTTAAATTTTCATTGTTCTGTTAATCACCATACATTACATCATTAGCTTTTGATGGAGTGTTCCGTGATTCATTGTTTGTGCATAACACCCAGTGCTCCACGCAGAACGTGCCCTCTTTAATACCCATCACCAGGCTAACCCATCCCCCCACCCCCCTCCCCTCTAGAACCCTCAGTTTGTTTTTTCGAGTCCATCGTCTCTCATGGTTCGTCTCCCCCTCCAACTTACTCCCCTTCATTCTTCCCCTCCTGCTATCTTCTTCTTCTTTTTTTTTTCTTAACATATATGGCATTATTTCTTTCAGAGGTACAGATCTGTGATTCAACAGCCTTGCACAATTCACAGCGCTCACCATAGCACATACCCTCCCCAACGTCTATCACCCAGCCACCCCCTCCCTCCCACCCCCCACCACTCCAGCAACCCTCAGTTTGTTCCTGAGATTAAGAATTCCTCATATCAGTGAGGTCATATGATACATGTCTTTCTCTGATTGACTTATTTCACTCAGCATAACACCCTCCAGTTCCATCCACGTCGTTGCAAATGGCAAGATCTCATTCCTTTTGATGAGCCCTCTCTATCCATTAGAAGGTAGCAGCTTCTGGTTAGGGAACAGAAAGTCTCAGGCTCTGAATAACACTTTTTTATAAATCAGCACCACTTTTACTCTTATAGTATATTACTTGTAAAAATAAACAAAATAAAAATGTATCTTCACCTGTCCTATAAGACAAAGGGCACCTGAGATCTAATGCATATAAAATCAGTTTACAAACTGTGAGGCACTATATCAACAACTTTTCAGTTGGGGGTAATTAATTTAATAAAATAACTGAGAATCTGACTTTTAACAAAGGAATAGTTCTTAGAAATTTAGAGATTTGAGGTGTGCTTGGGTGGCTCAAGCATACGACTATTGGTTTTGGCTCAGGTCATGATCTCAAGGTCATGGGATCGAGCCCAGCGCTGGGCTCCGCACTCAGCGGGGAGTCTGCTTGAGATTCTCTCCCTCTGCCCCTCCCTCGACTCGCGTGCTCTCTCTCTCTCAAATAAATAAATAAATCTTTCTTAAAAAAAGAGAGATTTAGGGATTTGACTCTGAATGAATAAAAATAATGCAATGACATCATTAGTTAAAAATTTTATCATGGTTGATTAAAAATAAAAAAACATAAATAAAATAAAAATTTAAAAATTTACCATGAGGCAATTCAGACTCACCACAATGTGTGGCATTTGTCAGACATTCACTGTCACAATGCAGCTTGACTGTCTTGCAGACAACCTCAATATTATTTTTGAATTGGCAGAGACAGCAGGCCATACGGCTAGGTAAAATCCTATACATGGAAACACAGAGAATTAAATTAGTGGTAAAGGAGTTACTTGAGTAGGCAGGCCAAGGGCATCACAGGGCTGTGCAAAAAGGAATTCTTGAGGCATGTGGCCTGGATGTTTGGGTAGGGACCAGTTGGCCCATTGCTGCTCTTGAATATTATAAATAAATAGAAGGACAGAGGTGTCCACAGAAAGGTAAGGATGGTAGGGGGTATGGTATGCCTAGAATAAGATAGAGATGAGAACTGGGTGGCACTGATCTGTAGTTGAATTCAGAAGTATCTCCTTCCAACCCAAAAGTCTCCCTTTGGCTTGAGAGCACACAGGAAGAGGGTAGATTTCTAACAAGAGTCTGAATAAGTCTAAAATATGACCCATACTGAAGATAGAAAGCAATCAATCAAAACTAACCCATAATCTACACAGATGTTACAATTAGCAGACAACGACATTTAAAAAGTTGTTGTAACTGGGGTGCGTGGGTGGTGCGGTCAGTTAAACATCTGACTCTTGGTTTCAGCTCAGGTCATGAGATCAAGCCCCACATTGGGCTCCTAGCTCAGCGTGAAGTCTGCTTGAGATATCTCTCCCTCTCCCTCTGCCCCACCCGCTCATGCTCTCTCTCTCTCAAATAAATGAATTTTTTTAAAAAAGTTATAACTGTGTTTCATATGTTAAAAAAACCCAGACTAAAAAACCCATGCCTCTACTGAACTCAGTGAGTTGGGCAACAACTTCAAGTGGCCTAATATATGTGTACTTAGAGTGAATGAAGGAGAGGAAATATAAGAAATTTTGAAAAAATAACAGCCTAAAATTTTCCAAACAGGCAAACCCAATAAACCCACAAATCCGAGAAGGTCAATAAACTCTAAGCACAAGAAACATGGACAAAACTACATGAAGGCACATCATAATCAAACTACTCAAAACCATCAATAAAGAGAACATCTTAAAAGCAGCCAAAGGAAAAAAACACACAACATATAGAGAAACAAAGATAATAATGACAACATATTTCTTGTTGGAAATAATGGAACTCAGTAGAGCAATGTCTTTAAAGCAGTGAAGAGAGGGGCCCCAACAACTATCAAGCTAATATTCTATATTCAGATCTTTCAAAAACAAAAGCAAAACAAAGACTATCTGAGACATGCAAAAACTGAAAGAATTCATCGCTAGTAGACTTACACTGTAGAAGTGCTAAAGGAAATATTTTTAAGCGGAAGGAAAATGATACCAGATGGAAACGTGGATCCACACAAAAGAGTGAGGAACATTAGAACTGGTAACTACATAGGTAAATATATAAGGCTTTTCTTACTATTTAAATATCCAAATACAATGTGATTTCACTTATATGTAGAATTAAAAAAAACAACAAATGAACAAACAACAAAAAATAGAGAAACACACTCTAAAATATGGAGAACAAACTGGTTGCTAAAGTAGAGAGGGTGGGGATAAGGTCAAAATAGGTGAAAAGGATTAAGAGGTACAAACTTCCAGTTATAAAATAAATAAGTCACTGGACGAAAAGTACAATGTAGGGAATACAGTCAATAATAGTGTAATACACTTATTGTGGTGAGCATTTCATAATGTATATAATTGTTGAATCACTATGTTGTACATCTGAAACTCATTTAATATTATATCAACTATACTTCAATAAAAGAGTTAACTTATTGGTTAAACAAAAAAAATAATATGGTGTGATGTAAAAGTAAAATGTAGGAAAACAATAGCACAAAGGCCAGGAGGGGAAAAATGGAAGTATGCTATGTATTGTAAGGTTCTTATACCAATCACAAAATCATATAATATCATTTGAAGATAGACTGTGGTAAGTTAAAGATGAACATTACAAACCATTAAGCAACTACTAAAATAACAAAACCTGAGTTGTAGCTAATTAGTCAACAAATAAAATAAAAAAATGTACTCGGTCAATGCAAAAGCAGGAAGAAAAAGAGAAACAAAACGAAACAAAGAACAGGTGGGACACATAGAAAATATTCGACAGTAGCTTTAAATGTAATCATATAAATAATTACATTAAATATAAATGGTATAATCACCCTAATTAAAAGATAGAGTTGTCACACCAGATAAAAAAAGCACAAGCCAAAACTACATGCTGTCTACAAGAATGATCTTCAATAGAAAGATACAAGTAGGTTAAAAGTACGGAAAAAATTATGCTATGCTAACACAAATCAAAAGAAACCTTGAGTGGTTATATTACTATAAGACAAAGTCAATTTCAGCAAAGAATATTACCAGGATAAAGGAGGTTATTCCATCATGATAGAAATGGCAACTAATAAAAAAGACATAACCTAAATATTTATGCATCTGATAAAAGAACTTCAAAATATATTAAGGAGAATGGCAAAGAGAAACAAATAAATACACAATTATAGTTGGAGATTTCAATACCCCTCTCTCAATAATTGACAGAAAAAAATATAAAAAATCAGTAAAGATATAGCAGACTTGAACACTATCAACCTACTTGATCTAATTGACATTTATAGATCACTCCACCCAACATCAGAATACACATTTTTTTCAAGTAGACACATAATATTTACCAAAATAGACCATATTCTCATCTATTACCAGAATACATGGATATAAAACAAGACTCAATAAATTTAAAAGGATTTCAGTTATTCAACATATGTTCTGTGACCACAATAGAATTAAATTAGAAATTAACAGATTTGAAAAATCTCCAAATATTTGGAAACTAAACAATACATTTCTCAGTAACCCTGTGGGTAAAAGAAAGCAAAAGGGAAATTAAGAACTATTTCTTTTACTGACTGAAACTGAAAACATGTCAACATGTGGGATGTTGCTAACACAGTGTTCAGCTTCCTCAGCGTCCACTTTTAAGAAACTAGAAAAAGAAAATTAATCACTGAGTAAGGAGAAGAAATAGCATAATAAAGATCAAGGCAGAAATAAAATGGAAAACAGAAAAATGGAGAGGTCAGTGAAATGAAAAGACAGTTTTTGGAAAAGATAAATAAAACTGATATACCTCTAGCCATATTGATCAAGAAAAGACAAAAGAAGACACAAATTTTCAACAACAGAAACGAGAGGGGTGACATCAATACAAATTCTATATATATTAAAAGGATAATAAGGGAATATTATAAACTAATTCATATCAATAAATTCAAAATGAAATGGACAGAGTCCTTAAAGACATAAACTACTCAAAAATAAATATGTAAGTTAAATAGCACTACTAAAGAAATAGAATGTGTAGTTTACAACCTTCTCACATAGAAGCTTCAAACCCACATGCTTCACTGATGAATTCCACCAAACATTTAAGGAAGAAATAATGCCAATTCTACACAAACTCTACCAGAGAATTGAAGAGAAGGGAAAACTTCCCAACTCATTCTTAAGGCCAACTTTTGCTTTATCAAAACTAGACAAAGACATTACAAGAAAAGAAAACAACAGACCAATATCTCTCATGAGCACAGATACAAAATTCTAAACAAAATTTTACTATATCACATCCAACAATATATGAAAAGATGCTACATTACGAAGTGGGGTTTATCTCAGGATTGCAAGATTGGTTTAATATTTGAAAATCAATGTAATTTACCCAAGTTAATAAGCTAAAAAAATTATACAATCATTGTAACAGATGGAGAAAAAGTATCTGACAAATCTAACATCCATTCGTGATTACAAATTAAAAAAAAAAAGCCCTTGGCAAACTAGGAATGGAAGGAAACTTCATCTTGATAAGAGACTTCTACAGAAAAAACCCGAACATCATATTTAATAGTGAAAGACAAATGCTTTCTCTCCAAGATCAGGACAAAGGCAAGGAAGTCTTCTCTCATGACTTCTATTTGATAGTACACTGAAGGTTCCAGTCAGTGCAATACAGCAAGAAAAAGAAATAAAAGGTATTCAAAATGGAAAGGAAGAAGCAAAACTATCTTTATGGGCAGATAAAATGATTATCTATGGGGAAAACCTGATGGAATCTATAAAAAGGATACTAGAACTAATAAATGAATTTATCAAGTTTGTAGGATAAAAGATCAATATACAAAAAATTAATTTATCTCTAATACCTAGCAATAAACAATTAGAAATTGAAATTTTAAAAAATTTCATCATTAAAAAATAGCATCCAAAGTATAAAATACTTAGAAAAGTCTGAAAAGATGTAAAAGGCTTACACACTGAAAACTATAAAATATTCCAGGGAAAAATTAAAGAAGGCCTAAATAAATGAAGAGACATAAAGTGTTCATGGATCAGAAGATTCAGTATTGTTAACATGTCAATTCTCCCCAAATTGATTTACAGATAAAAATCCACCAGACTTGCTGTAGAAATTGGCAAGCTAATGCTAAAATTCATATGGAAATGTAAAGCTCCTAGAATAGCCAAAACAACTTTGAAAAACAAGACAAAATTGGAGGACTAACGCTACCAGATTACAAGACTTATGAAGCTACACTTTCAAGACTTTGTGATATTAGTATAAATTTAGACAAACAGATCAAAGAAACAGAATAGAAAGTCCAGAAAGAAAGAGATATGGATAACTTATTTTCAGGTTCCAAGACAGTTGAGTGGAGAAAGGATAGTCTTTCCAACAAATGGTGCTGGAACTACTGGATATCCATATGCAAAAAAGCAAACATCAATCCAAACCATATATAGAAATGAACTCAAATTGGTTCAAAGATCTAAATATAAAACCGAAAACTATCAATGTCTCAAAGAAAACACAGGAGACCTTGTGTTGGGCAAGATTTCTTAGATATGACACCATAAGCATAGCCTAGAAAAAAAAATGGATAAATTGGACACCATCAAAATTAAGAATTTCTATCTTGCCAAAGACACCCTTAAGAGAATGAAAATACGAGCTGCAAAATGGGAGAAAATACTTAGTAAATTACATATTTGATAGAGGACTTCTTTCCAGAATATATAAAGAACTGTCCAAATTCAATAATAATATAGGCAAAAGACAAATAAGCATATGAAAAGATATCTGACATCATTAATTATAAAGGAAATGCAAATAAAAGCCACACTGAGATGCCACTATACACCTGTTCAACTGTCTAAAATTAAAAACACTTACTATAGCAAGTATTAGCAAACATGTGAAGAAAATGGAAACCTCATACAGTGCTGGTGGGAATGTAAAATGGTACAACCACTGTGGAAAATAGTTTTTTAAAAACTTAAACACACCCTTACCATAGGAACCAGCCATCCACTTCCAGGTATTTACCCCAAGAGAAATGGAAGTATGTATCCATATAAAGACTTGTACACACATAGAAGCTTTATTTTTAATAGCCAAAAATTGGAACAAATCAAATGTCCATCAATGGTGAGCAGATAAATTGTGGCATATTCATATAATGGAATACTATTCAGCAATAAAAATGAATTATTGATATACATAAAAACATGGATGAATCAAAATAATTACGGTGAATGAAAGAAGCCCGTTAGAAAAGAGTACTTACCACATGACTCCATTTATATAACATTCTAGAAAATGCAACCTAATTTTTAGTAACAGAAAGCAGATCTATGGTTACTACCCAAAGCAATCTACAGATTTAATACAATCCCTATCAAAATTCCAACAGCATTTTTCACAGAACTAGAGCAATCATAAAATTTGTATGAACCACAAAAGACCCTGAATAACCAAAGCAATATTGAAGAAGAAAAACAAAACTGGAGATATCACAATTCCACAATTCAAGTTATATTACATAGCTGTAGTAATCAAAAGAGTATGGTACTGGCACAAAAATAGACACATAGATCAACGGAACAGACCAGAAAGCCCAGAAGCAAACTCACAATTATATGGTCAATTAATCTTCGACAAAGGAGGCAAGAATATGCAAGGAGAAAGACAGTCTCTTCAAAAAATGTTGTTGGGAAAACTGGACAGCTATGTGCAAGAGAATGAAACTGGACCACTTTCTTACACCATATACAAAAGTAAACTCAAAATGGATGAAGGACCTAAATGTGAGACCTAAAACCATAAAAATCCTAGAAGAGAGCACAGGCAGTAATTTCTCTGATATTGGCTTTAACAACATCTTTCTAAATATGTCTCCTGAGGCAAGGGGAACAAAAGCAAACTATTGGGACTACATCAAAATAAAAAGCTTCTGTATAGTAAAGGAAACAATCAACAAAACTAAAAGACAACCTACTGAATGGGAGAAGATATTTGCAAGTGACATATTCAATAAAGGTTAAGTATCCAAAATATATAAAGAATTTATACAGCTCAACACCAAAAACCCCCCAAATAATCCAATTAAAATGGGCAGAAGACATGAACAGACATTTCTCCAAAGAGGACACACAGGGGCACCTGGGTGGTTCAGTCGGTTAAACGTTCACCTTCAGCTCAGGTCATGATCTCAGGGCCCTGGGATCAAGCCCCACAGGGTGCTCCCTGCTCAGCGGGGAGTCTGCTTCTCCCTCTCCCTCTGCCTCTTCCCCAGCTTGTGCTCTCTCTCAAATAAATAAATAAAATCTTTTTTTTTAAAAGAAGACCTACAGATGGCCAACAGACACATGAAAAGATGCTCAACATCACTCATCATCAGGAAAATGCAAATCAAAACCACAATGAGATATCAACCTCACATCTGTCAGAATGGCTAAAATAAAAACCACAAACAACAAATTCTAGTGAGGATATGGAGAAATAGGAACCACCACTGTTGGTGGGAATGCAAACTGATGCAGCCACTGAGGAAGACAGTATGGAGGTTCCTCACAAAATTAAAAATAGAACTACTCTATGATCCACTAATTGTCCTTCTGGGTATTTAACCAAAGAATACAAAAACCCTAATTCAAAGGGATACACGCATCTCTATGTTTATTGCAGCCTTATTTATAATAGCCAAATTAGGGAAGTAACCTAAGTGTCCACTGATAGATAAATGCATAAAGAAGAGATTCATATATATATAAATTATGGAATATTATTCAACCATAAAAAAGAATGAACTCTTGTCATCTGCAACAACATGGATGGAGCTAGAGAGTATAATGTTAGTGAAGTAAGTCAGTCAGAGAAAGTCAAATACCATACGGTTTCACTTATATGTGAAATTTAAGAAGCAAAAAAAAAATGAGCAAAGGGAAAAAAAGAGAGAGAAAGAGAGAGACGAATCGAGAAAGAGAGAGACAAATCAAGGAACAGACTCTTAATTATAGGGAACAAAGTGATGGATACCAGAGAGGACAGGGGGTGGGAGGAGGGGGGAAATAGGTGAGTTCATCAAAATTTAAAAATTAAAACTTCTGGTCTTCAGAGATAGAACAGAATGAAGACAAACGACAACCTGCGAGAAATTTGCTGAACACCTATCTGAGAGAAAGGACTTTTTCCAGAATATATAACATGCTCTTAAAACTCAGTAATATGTATCCAATTAAAAAATGGATTTGGGGGTGCCAGGGTGGCTCAGTTGGCTGAGTGTCCAACTCTTGATTTTGGCTCAGGTTAGGGTCTCAGGCTTGTGGGATTGAGCCCTGAGTCAGGCTCCATGCTTGGCGGGGAGTCTGCTTGAGATTCTCTCTCTCTTTCTCTTCCAGCCTCTCCCCCGACCACACTCACTCACTCTCTCTCTTCGTCTAATATAAATAAATAAATCTTAAAAAAAAAAAAAAAGAAAAGGAAAAGAAAAAATGGATTTGAAGGACACATCATTTAAAAAGGTATCTGTACATGGGGCGCCTGGGTGGCTCAGTGGTTAAAGTAGCTGCCTTTGGCTCAGGTCATGATCCCAGGGTCCTGGGATCGAGCCCCGCATCGGGCTCCCTGCTCAGCGGGAAGCCTAGCTTCCCCTCTCCCACTCCCCCTGCTTGTGTTCCCTCTCTCGCTGTCTCTCTCTCTGTCAAATATATTTTTAGAGAGAGCACACACGTGGGTGCATATGAGCCAGGGGTGAGGAGGTGCGGGGAGAGGAAGAGGGAGAAAGAGGATGTTTAGCAGGCTCCACATTCAGTGTGGAGCCCAACTGGGAGCTT